>NW_027518144.1:12500-315000 GCF_048772815.1 Callospermophilus lateralis | reverse complement strand
TCCCACTGGTGCCAATTTCAAATCTCGCTGGCGGGGAACCTTAGCCCCAATGAGAACTAACTCCTGGGCTCCGGAGCTGATATCTGAAAGAACTTGCCAATAAACGGGTTGCCTGCCATTTATCTAAGTCCTTTCATCTCCTCCTTAGTTCTATATAAGCACACAGCTTTTTGCAATAAAATTGGAATTCTCCCGGCGAAGTGCCTTTGAGTGGGGAGTTCTTTCATTCTGGTGCCCCGTTTGAGGATACGGGTGAGCTCTTTCCAACAAGAGCCCTGTCCCCCGTTCCGCCCAGACACTCCGTCCTGGTCCGCTCTTTTCAGACGCCAGCTTCCTGCACTCACCACTGATCTGATGTATGTAAGCTTCCCCTGACCCCGGCTCGCCAACTTCCTTCGGGCTACCGCTAATTTTGTGACCCTGATCGTCCAGCACACTCTAGACGCCGGGTAGGGGAGAGGGAATTCCTCCCACCAAGACCTTTACTGGTCACAGTGGACCCTCTAGTGATCCGTTTCCCTTTGGGGCATGAGGGTTCTGAGTTTACACTAGAGGCTCTGTGGTTTTTCCTCCTTTGCTGCCACTGCTGCTGCCGGCTAGATTTGCTGTTTCCTGCAGGGCTGCTGTGTCTGGCTGAAGCTGCCTCTCTGCTCAGGGAAAACTGAACTCCCGTCCTAGAACTGCATTCTGCTGGAGCTGGAGTTCTGTTTTCATTACTGACTTCTTCAGCTGCGTTCGAAAACTTTCCTGACGTCAGGTTGCCCATGGCTCCAAACCCATTGGGTGTTCCAGATCGCACTTCACTGGTGACGACCAGGTAGTACCCTCTGTATTTCCTCGCGACAGCTGGTCATTTTGGGGACACCCACGTGACCCCCATTCGCCCTGAATTTCCTGGAAGCCGTTCCAGCTAGGGTTTTCTCTTTGTCTCTCTCGCTTACTCTTATTCTCTCTCTCTCTCTCTCTCTCTCTCTCTCTCTCTCTCTCTCTCTCTCTCTCTTCCATCTCTCCCTGTGACAATGGGCACCTCTTCATCTGTACCTGAAGCCTCACCTCTCAAATGTTTAATAAAAAATCTGGCCACACTCTCCCTCACACCAGACATCAACCCCAAACTTTTAATTAAATTCTGTACCCAAGATTGGCCTCCATATCCACTGGATAATGGCAATCATTGGCCTCCAGAAGGCTCCTTAGATCCAAACCTCCCCTGGGACCTTTTTAACTACTGCCAGCGTCTGGAAAAGTGGAGGGAGATTCCCTGCATTGAAGGTATTAGCCTTCCCACACAGCACCTTGTCTCTGCTCCTCCTGCCCTCCCCGTCAGGTCCTCCTTGCTTGCAATCCCCTCTCTTTCCCTACTTCTACTTCTGACTTCACAGATTCTTCCTCATTCAACCCAGCAGATGAACCCCCACCTTCTCCCCAGCCCCATCTGCCCCTTCTCTTTTGCAATACCCTCCTCATCCTCTGCCTGATTCCATGGATCCTCAGCCTTCCATTTTATCCCCCTCCCCTCCGTCCTCTTCTGCCTGCTCCACTTCCTCCTCTTCCAAAGAGACACTCCCTTCCCCTCCCTCTCCTTCCTGTCCTCCGCCTGCCTCTCTCAGTCCTCCTTTTACCACGTCTAAAGGACTCCTTCCCACCCCTAAGACAATCGCACCCCTTCGTGAGGTAGCTGGTCCCGAGGGTGTCATCAGAGTCCACGTGCCCTTCTCCAGGTCAGACATTACTCAGCTAGAGAGCAAGTTAGGCTCAATCACCACTAAACCCACCACTTACATTCGGGAGTTTCAATGGGTCCTGCAAGCATATAGCCTCACTCATCATGACATATACATGCTCTTGGCCAATACACTTCTCCCCGAGGAAAGGCAATGGGTCTGGGAGCTAGCCCAAGCCCATGCTGATGAAAATCATAGGACCAATCCTGACCACCCCACGGGCTCTCATGCTGTCCCAGAGCAGGAAACCTATGGGATTACAACACCCCTGAAGGCTTACAGACTCATGACCTTTTTACATCCTGCCTCTTGGCGGGCCTGAAAAAGGCGACCCACAATGCTGTTAACTTTAAAAAGGTGCAGGAGGTCATTAAAAGGAAGGAGGAAACACCTTCAGAATTCCTGGATAGACTAACCAAGGCCCTTCAACACTGCACATAACTCGACCCAGAAACCCCTGATGGCCGTCATCTCTTAATGACATATGTTCTGGCCCAAAAATACTCTGACATTAAAGCCAAGCTTAAAAAGCTTGAACAGGGCCCTGCTACTCCTCAGACCGAAATCCTCGCTGTCTCTTTAAAGGTTTTTCATGGTAGAGAGGATGAAAGTGAATGCCGTAGGAAGAGAGCTGAAAATGCCAAATTCCAAATGTTGGCCCAGGTCATTCAGAGAAGGCCATCACCACGCCGTCCCAATGTGAAACCCCCTGGAGCTTGCTTCAAATGTGGTAAGGATTGTCCTTCGCCGAGAACACCCTACAACCCCTGCCCAACATGCCATCAAAGGAGACACTGGGGGGAAGACTGCCCAACAACCCGGAAGGGAGGTTGGTCAGCCACCCGGCAACCCCAGCCTCTCCTGGGCTTGGCAGAGGAGGAATGATGGAGCACTGGGCCTTCCCTCCAGACTATTACCATCAAGAATCAAGAACCTAGGGTCACCTTCCTGGTGGATGGACGCTTCATTACCTTCCTTTTGGATACTGGTGCCACTTTTTCGGTCTTGAGGGAGTATTGGGGTTCTACCACACCCTCAAAAACTCCTATTGTCGTGGTAGGAGGTAAACATATTTTCCCTCAAAATCCCTTTTGTCCTTCACTCACTCCTTTCTCGTTATGAGCCATTGCCCCATTCCCCTTCTGGAAAGGGACATACTCTCACTATTAAAAGTCACCATTCACATATCACCCCACACCTCTCCTACCTCTCATTTCCTCATGATGTTCCTAGGGGCAGATACACCTCCTCCATGCACTCTCCCACGACTATCTAAACCAGTTAAGCCTGAGTTTTGGGACACAACTACACCCTTTATGGCTAAATGCAGTCCTATTCATATTGTCTTACTGGACCCTTCAAGATATATTAGTCAACCATGATATCCACTCACAACCACAGCCTTCCTCGGATTAGAAGCCATCATCCAGGATTTATAATGAAAGGGGTATCTTAGGCCTACACACTCTCCTTTCAACACCCCCATTCTGGCAGTTAAGAAACCTAACGTGTCCTACAGGCTGGTTCTAGACCTTCCCCTTGTCTACTCCTCTGTGGTCCCCATCCACCCGCTGGTGTCCAACCCTTACACCCTCCTCTCTCAGATCCCTGCCACTACTACCCACTTCTTGGTTATAAATTTGAAACATGCATTCTTTTCTATTCCCTTGTTCTCAGAATCTCAGGATATCTTTGCTTTTACTTGCACTGACTCTCACACCCGCCATTCTCATCAGCTTACCTGGACTGTCCTCCCACAGGGATTCAGGGATAGCACCCATCTCTTTGGCCAAGTTCTTGCCCAGGACCTCACATCCTTTCACTCGACCTGTCCTGACTCTACTCTCCTTCAATATATCGATGACCTTCTTCTATGTAGTCCCTCTGGGAACACTCTCAATCCCACACTGCACAGCTTCTTAATTTCCTAGCAGACAAGGGAAATAGGAAGTCTCCCCACAAGGCCCAGGTTTCCCAGTCTTCTGTCACCTTTCTTGGTTTTTGCCTTACACCCAGAAAAAAGGAAATAACACTGGATAGGAGGCAACACCTCTCTGATCTTCCAGTGCCCCATACAAAAGCCAAAATACTATCATTCCTAGGACTAGCAGGTTATTTTAGGGCCTGGATCCCAAATTATTCTCTTCTATACAAATCCTGTATGAACTAGCAAAGGGACCCCCTAGTGAATCTCTTGCCTCCTCCCCAAACTACCACTTGCGCAGGCTTCAGCAACTTGTCTTAAAGGCACTTGCCCTTCACCTTCCTGATCTTTCAAGACCATTTCATGTATATGTCCATGAAAAAGGGAGGCAAGAACTTGGGGTCTTAGGTCAAAACTATGGGCCTACATTTGCACCTGTGGCATATTTGTCCAAGCAAATTGACCCTACCATCCGTGAGTGGGCCCCTTGCTTAAGAGCTCTGGCTGCTGGACAAATTTTACACAAAGAAGCCTCTAAGCTTACTTTTGGGGCCCCTTTAACTATCCACTCCCCACATCACTTGAAGGATCTTTTAGCTTATAAGGGCTTTCAAACCCTTCCTCCATCCAGAGTTCTGTCACTCCTCACTTCCTTTCTGGAAAACCCTAATATTACTTTCCTCCCCTGCTCTGCACAGAACCCTGCCTCACTGCTCTCAATGACTCCCACGTCTAACACACCAACTCATAATTGGTTGGAAACCTTAGATGATTTCCTCCCCTGTCATTCTTCCATTTCTGAGAGACTACTAGCCAAGCCTGACCTTATCTGGTTTACTGATGGCAGTTCCTTTAGGCAGAATTGCACTCATTACTTTGGATACACTGTAGTTTCAGCCACTGAGATTATAGAGGCCAAAGCTCTGCCTTCAGGAACTACCAACCAGCAGTCTGAACTTATAGTAGCCACTCGTGCCTGCCTTCTAGCACAAGGCAAATCCCTAACCCTTTATACTGATTCATAATATGTCTTCCATATCTTATCCCATGCTGCAATATGAAAGGAGCGAGGCCTACTTACCACCAAAGGTAATGTGATCACTAATTCGGCTCTTATAACCAATCTGATAAAGGCCTCCCACTTACCCACCCAGGTGGGAGTTGTCCATTGTAGGTCTAATTAGAAGGACGTCTCTCTTATCACTGAGGGCAATGCCAAAGCTGACCAGGCGGAACAAATGGCTGCTACCACTTCCAATGATGGACCCCCTGGGGGACATATAATGGCCACTTTAGACAGCTCATCTGAAGCCCCTACTTCTTCCAGTAAGAACAAGGATCTCTTCAAGTTCCTTCATACTCTATTCCTTTCCAATTCTCAGTCTTTGACCCTCTTTTTACAGAGCTTCTTCTCGCTCACCCTCTCTGACAAAGCCATGCTACAGAATATAGCCTCTAATTGTCAGATCTGTCAGTGGACCAACACTTATACTCCTTTAAGGCCCAAACCTTTTCCTTCCCACCAAGCCCGGGGACACATTCCCACTGCTGACTGGCAGTTAGACTTCACCAACATGCTCACAGTATGGCGCACTAAATACCTCCTTGTCTTTGTGGACACTTTCTCTGGTTGGATTGAGGCATTTCCCACTTCCAATAAAACGGCTTCCACTGTAGCTTTAATCTTACTGACAGACATCATCCCCAGGTTTGGTATGCCCACTTCTCTACAATATGACAATGGCCCTGAGTTTATTTCTAGAATCACACAAAAGGTCTCTCAAGCCCTCTCCTTCAAGTGGCATTTCCACTGTCCATATTATCCACAAGCTTCAGGGAAAGTGGAAAGGGTAAATTGTACTCTAAAGGAAGTCCTTACCAAATTGACAATGGAATTAAACTTAGACTGGGTCAAACTCCTTCCCTTGGATTTGCTTCAAATCAGAGCTCTCCCTAAAAACCATCTTTACTGTCTCCCTTTGAGATAATGTATGGAAGACCTCTTATACCCCCTGGGTTGGTCATTTCACAAGGACCTCTCACCCAAAATTTGTCTTTGCCTCTTTTGTATCATCTCCGCTCGGAACTCTGGAAATATCAGGACTGGCTTCATCCGGACCCAGTGTCCTCTCCAAACACTCCTCCCTTAACACCTGGGAGTCTAGTATATTATAATACCCCAGAGGAGAAAGGGACTCTTGCCCCAAAATGGGAAGGCCCCTATCCTGTCATTCTCTGTACCCCCACTGCCGCCAAACTCTCCTTACCAGACAACCGTCTAACTCCCTGGATTCACATTTCTAGGTTGAAGCCATATCACCAGGAGGCCCCACCTGCTGACGACAGGACCAACCCAGAGGAACTCCAAGAATCACCTCCTGAACCTCCCATTAACTCCTGCTCTCCACACTCATCTCACCCATTTAAGTTGCGGCTCACACGGTGTTCCATGCAGCCCAATTCCTCTTAAAAAAGTCACAATGGGCTCTCTCAACACCCTAATCTTCTGTAACTGCTTGTTTTTTGTGCTCTTCTTATTTTCTGTGCTCTATCGGGACTGGTCTTTACCCTCCTCTCCTACCATGTATTTATTCACTCTTCAGGAACGATACTCAGAACATGGCATGTAGAAGGTCCGTGCAGTGGATGCAACTACTTGCTTCATCCACAACTGCACCTCTATTTCCCTAAAATTGTCACCTTCAAGGACCTTCGTCCCTGGTAGCTGGAACTGGCTTTTCATTTGCTTCCTTTTTGATCAAACAAAAGACTATTGTCATTGGTGGCCTGAGATATATAATGGGTGCCCCTATTGGTCATGCAGGTTCCATGATGAACATGGTAGCTATTCTTACCACTCACTTTGTTACCATGAAGGGTGGACTTCTAGTTACCTAAAGTGGGATAAAGTCTCTTTATCTGATAACAATGGATGGTATACTTTAGATATACCTGACCCCAAGGCCAAACGTTGGGACTATGTTGAGTTTGCTGTCTATGCTCGGACAACCTCAGCCAGACCCACAGGGTGGATGACAGTTGGCCGCACCCTGATTATGCCACCTAAGGCAACCATCCAGGTAGTCGAACACATTAAGGAGTCAGAATCAAAACTTTTAGATCTTATCCATAGCTCATCCACAAAGGATTCAGACCCTTCAACCCCCTCAGGTCCCCCTGACACATGGCTCAATTTGTTACACCAATCTCTTCGATTATTAAACTCCACCCCTCTTTTTGTGCCTCCTTCTCAGTGCTTTCTCTGTGCTTCACTTAGTCCCATTAGCGGCAGGAAATATTTCAGCAAAAACCTACAATTTCTCTAAGAAAGGACAACCCCTACATGTGACACGTATCCCACTGTGGGAAAGTTATTTCACCAATACTTTATTTGCTTTCATCTGTTTCCACCTGCCAATAATGAATCCTTGAGCTTAAGCACCCAATCGAGCCCTGCATTTATGCAACCTGGACATTTCCTCTGGTGTAATGGGTCTTTAAGTACCTCAAAGATCAATGTCTCTGGCACCTGTTTCTTGGTTACTGTAGTTCCTCAGCTGTCTTTGTATACTCCCACCGAATTCCGACAGTTGGCCCTACCTTCCTGAACCCGTAGGGCAGTCTTTCTGCCGGTTCTGGTAGGCCTCACTTTAACAACCTCAGTGGCGGGTCTCGGACTCTCTGGTGGAGCTATAGGTCATGCTGTATGGGCATTCAAAGACCTGCAACAAAAACTGCAGGAAGCACTCGATACCACTGCTGAGTCTCTGGGCTCCTTGCAGTGCCAGGTTACTTCATTGGCACAAGTGGCTTTACAGAACCAAAGGGCAATTGATCTTCTCACTGCAGAAAAAGTGGGTACATGCCTATTCCTCAGAGAGGAATGTTGCTCTTATGTTAATGAATCTGGGCTGATAGAAATAAATGTTGTTAAATTGCAGAAATTATTGACCAAATTGCTCAAACCTAGCTCCTCCAATCCCATAACAGGGTTCTTCCAATCCTATCTTGCCATGTACTTACTACCTATCTTGGGGCCCCTTATTGGGATGCTCCCTTTTTTTGCTCTCTTGCCATGCATAATGAAGTTCCTTCAAACCCAACTGCAAAAAATTTCTAATCAAAATTTCAACCAGCTTTTGCTTAGGCACTACCATCCTCTGATGACCGATGAACCCCTAACATCTCCAAGAGAACAGTTCACTCAGTGATGAAGCTCACTACCAGGCACGATGGAATGCAACGTACAACAGACAGCGGGAGGCAACGAGCTTGGAGAACCTCTTAATCTGCCATCCTGGATTCATGAGTCTTTATGACCTTCTAAGCTTCCTCATGGCCCTTGGCCTCTTCTATGTCAGTCCCCCAACATGGAACTTCTGCCAAAAATTGACCTTTGCTTTAATTTTTATCTTCATTCTGTTTTTATTCGCTCTGATCTTCTTCAAGTGCTGGTGACGCCATGACCAGGCAACGCTTCCAGTATTTCCTAGAGTCTCTGTTACAGGACCAGTAGCTGATACCAACAATCTCCTCCATCCAGGACTGGTTTCATGCCATCGACAACTTGTGGCATCAGGGAACTTTCATAGACTTTACCCCTACTGAAGTAGCTATCTATACCACTGGCTTTTATTTCTGGCTGCCATGATATCCCCAGACCTGGCCCCCGAGCATTTGTCCACTTCCCTTTCTAGGCCCCACAGCACCCCCACACAGCAGGCAGCAGCCAGAAATGACAAACAATGCCCCACTTTCTAAGAAAACAAAAAGGGAGGAATGTTAGGAAAAGTATAAATGGCAGCCATACCCCAGAGAAAAACCCCAACATGGCACCTAAGGACTTCTTCTTCGTACCTTCTTCTTTTCTGCAGTGGCGTTAAAAGTCCCCGCCCTTGTTAACTCTGCAGCCAGCGCCAATTTCAAATCTCACTGGTGGGGAACCTTAGCCCCAATGAGAATTAATTCCTGGGCTCCGGAGCTGATATCTGAAAAAACTTATTCTCAGAACATGAGACCAAATCACAAACCCACAACCACACCCACAAAGGCACCTCCTTCCCCCAAGTAGGTCTGTGACTATTCGGAGTGTTCTCTGACTGCTGGGCCATACTATGTTCCTCCGAAATGGCCTGTCTTGTCTCAGATCTGGTCTCCTTGGTCAACTCTGTGAAGTTGACAGGAACCAGTGGTGAGCCACTACCTTCTTTCTCAGGAAAGGCCCCTCTTCAGAGCTCTTCTGGCATTTGGACATCTTCAAATCAGTAGGTACCAAGAAAGACTGACCCTCTCCTTGGTAAATCCAAACAAGTGAGACAACTGGGACTGGGACTGGGACTGGCTCGGGGTGCCTGGCTTCCTGGATCACAAGTTCAGAGAGTTCCAACACCAAGGAAGTGAGGTGAGGTCACTTCCTTCAGGAACTGAATGAGGTCACTGCCTTGGCAACCACTTTGTTTTAGCAGTTGCTTCTTATGGTCCCTTTAGATGGAGGCTGCCCCTACTTCCTGTGACCCTTTCATAAGTTAGAATGGGATATAATCCATAGGCTCTCAGGAACAGCTCTCCAAAAGGCCTGGTTTGGTCCGTCTCCTCTACATTAAGAAGACAGAGGCTGATTCAGACACCAAACTTCATCCTACCAGGTTGTTTTCCATGGAAGATGACTTTTGCTCTCTCAGGTCCTTCATAGCTGCCTACATCTTCTCCAGGGATCATTTCTGCACATACCTTTGAGGTTCTCATCAGGTGGAAGATCCCATACATTCCTGTATTGTAAGACCAACACTGTCATTGCTTTTCTGTAAAGTTAGATTGAGGGAACAGTGTATGGTTAGTGTTAATAACATTTTCAATTTTGATTAGGAACCATTCTGCTCGATGAACAATGGTATTGGGAACCTGTGATATTTATAAGAATATAGAGGTGAAATATATGAACGAAAAGAGAAATCTAAGTAAGATTTGAAGCCCAGAAGGTCATTGGGTTCTTGATTGGGATACTTAGCATTGAATTACGTTCTGCACAGATGTCTCAGATAAATCGATATACAATGGCATAGGACCTTGTACCTTGGATGATTGAATGTAGAAGAGAACATCCAGTCAAAAAGGTATAGTCGGTAGGATTAGGAAGACAGTAGGTAGGTTTAGGAAGAAGAGTGAATATAGGATTTGGACCAAAGTTTTTTAGCAATAGGGTTTCGGTTAGAGAGTGAATGTTAGTGATAGCACATGTGAAGATTCAGTCACAATGATGAACTGGGGAAAATATGTAGGAAAGCAGATATCAATAGACACATTACAAAATCATTCAAAGTGTAAAGTGAGTGACAGCTTTAGACGTATTCAAAGGGTTGAGTTTGAATATATAATCTTTGGAAGAAACAAATATGAAGTCACCAATAGGGTTTTCATTTGAGATCATTAGGCAACCTGGACATGGATGTTTTTAGTAATCCAGGATCACTTTCCATTTAGGTATGGTACAATCATAAGTGAGAACTTTGCTTTTTCTGTTCAGAATATTACTGTGATAAAATGTATATGTAGATCAGGTTACATGTATTTGTTCCACCATTTCTGGGAGCAATATTTTGAAGACATATAAATTAGTATTGGGGGTACAAAGAGGTGTACCATGTGTCTATGAATATAGAGATAATACATGAATAGACCATACTGTGAATAAATAATATAACTGGTTCCACTTTAAATAATGGATTGAATTGATATCTGTAACTAAGTAAGAAATCTTATATTGATATACAATCATTCTTTCCAACCACTTATACATTTAAAGGTAATATTAGGGTTATGGTTTATCATGACGGGTGTTTTGCTTCAAATATGATAAAGGAAATCGAAAATAATGTGTTTGGAAAGAAGTCTCATGAAAAGAGCAGTCAAGAAACATGGAGGAATACATGGGTTCTGAAGCAGGAAGTGATTTGAAGTTAAACAAATGCGTATAAATTTGCTAAATTGTGGATGAAATATTTATATATCCTCTGATGTGCATAAACTGAAGAAATAGTAATGTTCCAGTGTTGAATAAAAATGAACGTCAAAATGCACATCATGTCCCATAGGAATCTAATCTACTTGCATTGATGTTAAACTCGTGTCAGTTACTGTAGAAATATTATGATTTGGCTTTTTTTTTGGTGTTATAATACAATTTATTTTAGTACTAGCATGCCACAGAATGTAGAGGAAGGAACAATGGATTATTATTATCATTGTGATAATTTAAGGTTTTATATCACATTAAGCTATAATATGGCATAATATATCTTATGAATTAGAGAAAATTTTTTTTAAAAAACCTATTATTTAAGGACCATATGCACTGACAATTTAAATGGCTTTCTCGTGATTTCAATTTCTATCAATTGTGTATTAATTGCCAAATATTTATTTTAGTACTTTTCATATTCATAATTGATATAAAGTCAATTGTTTAATTCTTCTTGTAAGTAGTTACTTATTACAGCAGGGACATTATTAATAATTCTAAATCTTTATAAGAAAAATGGTACAAAGTTATTTTCATGCAAAATTAAGAATAATTGCCTTCTCTGAATGTTTGATTGTTAATACATATAACAAAGAGCTTTTGATGAGTCTCTTCCCCAGTAAAACATAAAATGCAAAGATATAGTTGGGTATGTATGTCCAAATAAAGATAAGAAGAAATACACATTATTAGCTAGAAACAATTAAATAAAAGATGAAAAGAAAAATCCAATACATTGTACGAACTTGTCAGATGAGGTAGTATTCTGGAAGAATAGCCTAAGGCTAGACATGGTCCATGACAAAATATTAACTAAAAAAATGAAATATGAAAAATATAGGAAATGCTATGAATTTTTCATGAAGGTAGGTGAATTATCCTTTAATCTCATTTTATGTGCATTTTCAAAAGCCAAATTTCTGGTAAAATAAATTTGTGATAGTTACAACTACACAAAACAAAGTTTCTGCTTAGCAAAATGAATGCATCTCAACCCATTTTTAGCTGATTTCTTCCCACTCAATTTTAAACCTTTATTTATTTATTTATTTTTATTGGTTGTTCAAAACATTACAAAGCTCATGATATATCATCTTTGATACATTTTTCTCATTTGGTTTATGAACTCCCATTTTTTCCCCAAATAAGAATTGCAGAAACACATTGCTTACACATTCACATTTTTACATAATGGCATATTAGTGACTGTTGTATTCTTCTACCTTTCCTATCCCCTACTATCCCCCCTCCCCTGCCCTCCCATCTTCCCTCTCTACCTCATGTGCTGTTGTTTAATTCTCTCCATTATTTCCGCCCCATTTCCCCTCACAACCTATTATGTGTAATTTTGTGTATCATTGAGGGTATTCTACCATTTCCATATGCTTTCTCTTCTCTCTCCCTTTCTCTCCCCCCACACGTCTTTGTATAATGTTAATCTTTTCCTCATGCTCTTCCTCCCTTTCTGTTCTTAGTTGCTCTCTTTATATCAAAGAAGACATTTGGCATTTGTTTTTTTAAGGATTGGCTAGCTTTGGTTAGAATGTTCTGCTCTAATGCCATACATTTCACTGCAAATTCTATGATTTTGTAATTTTTTAGTGCTGCATAATACTCCATTGTGTGTAGATTCCACATTTTTTTTAATCCATTCATCTATTGAAGGGCATCTAAGTTGGTTCCACAGTCTAGCTGTTGTGAATTGTCCCGCTATGATCATTGATGTGGCAGTATCCCAATAGTACGCTGTTTTAAGATCCTCAGGGAATAGTCCAAGAAGTGTGATAGCTTGGTCAAATGGTGGATCCATTCCCAGCTTTCCCAGGAATCTCCATACTGCTTTCCAAATTGGCTGCACCAATTTGCAGTCCCACCAGCAGTGTACAAGTGTCCCCTTTTCCCCACATCCTCGCCAACACTTACTGTTGTTTGACTTCCTAATGGCTGCCGATCTTACTGGAGTGAGATGGTATCCTAGGGTGGTTTTGATTTGCATTTCTCTGACTGCTAGAGATTGTGAGCATTTTTTCATGTACTTGTTGATTGATTGTATGTCCTCCTCTGTGAAGTGTCTGTTCAGGTCCTTGGCCCATTTGTTGATTGGGTTATTTGTTACCTTACTTTTTAATTTTTTGAGTTCTTTGTATATTTTGGATATTAGGGCTTTATCTGAAGTGAGAGGGGTAAAAATTTGTTCGCAGGATGTAGGTTCTCTATTTACCTCTCTTATTGTTTCTCTTGCTGAGAAAAAAAAAAAAAAAACTTTTAGTTTAAGTAAGTCCCATTAATTTATTCTTGTTATTAACTCTTGGGCTATGGGTGTCCTATTAAGGAATTTGGAGCCCGATCCCACAGTATGTAGATCGTAGCCAACTTTTTCTTCTATCAGATGCAGTGTCTCTGATTTGATATCTAGCTCCTTGATCCATTTTGAGTTAACTTCCTTGCTTGGCGAGAGAAAGGGATTCAGTGTCATTTTGTTGCATATCGATTTCCAATTTTTCTAGCACCATTTGTCCTTCGTATATTGCAGGTTTTTAGCCCCTTTTATCAAATATAAAAAAGTTGTAATTTTGTGGAATGGTTTCTGTGTCCTCTATTCTGTACCATTGGTCCACCTGCCTGTTTTGGTACCAGTACCATGCTGTTTTTGTTACTATTGCTTTGTAGTACAGTTTGAAGTCTGGTATCGCTATACCTCCAGATTCAAACATCCTGCTTAGAATTGCTGTTGCTATTCTGGGTCTTTTGTTTTTCCATATGAATTTCATGATTGCTTTATCTTTTCTACAAGAAATGTTGTTGGGATTTTGATTGGCATCAATTTAAACCTGTAGAGAATTTGGGTTATATCGCCATTTTGATGATGCTAGTTCTGCCTATCCATGAATTGGGTATATTTTTCCATATTCTAAGATCTTCTTCTATCTCTTTATGTTTCTGTAGTTTTCATTTATAAATCTTTCACCTCTTTTGTTAGGTTGATTCCCAACTATATAATTGTTTTTCCAATTATCTTATTTTCTTTGAGGATATTTTGAATGGAGTGGTTTTCCTCATTTCCATTTCAGAAGTTTTGCTGCTGATATACAGGAATGCCTTTGATTTATGCGTGTTGATTGTATATCTTGCCACTTCGCTGAATTTATTTATTAACTCTAGCAGTTCCTCTGTAGACCCTTTTGGGTCTGTTAAATATATTATCATGTCATCCGCAAATAGCGATAATTTAAGTTCTTCTTTTCCTAGTTTTATGCCTTTAATTTCTTTTGTCTGTCTAATTGCTATGCCTAGTATTTCAAGAACTGAATTAAATAGAAGTGGTGATAGAGGGCATCCCTCTTGTTCCAGATTTTAGAGGGAATGCCTTCAGCTTTTCTCAATTTAGGATGATGCCAGCCTGAGGTTTAGCATATATAGCTTTTACAATCTTGAGGTAAGTTCCTGTTATCCCTAGTTTTTCTAGTGTTTTCAACATAAAGGGATGCTGAACTTTGTCGATTGTTTTTTCTGAATCTATCGATACGATCATATGGTTGTTGTCTTTAAGTCTATTGATGTGGTGAATAGCATTTATTGATTTCCGTATAATGAACCAGCCTTGCATCCCAGGGATGAATCCTACATGATCATGGTGCATAATTTTTTTGATATGCTTTTGTATTCGATTCACCAAGATTTTATTGAGAATTTTTGCATCCAAGTTTATTAGAAATATTGGTCTGTAGTTTTCTTTCTTTGAAGTGTCTTTGTCTGGTTTTGGGATCAGGGTGATATTGGCCTCATAGAATGAATTTGGAAGAGTTCCTTATTTTTCTATTTCTTGAAATAGCTTGGAAAGTATTGGTATTAATTCCTTTTTGAAGGTTTTGTAGATCTCTGCTGTATACCCATTCGGTCCATGGCTTTTTTTGGTTGGTAGTATTTTGATGGCTTCTTCTATTTCTTCCTTTGTTATTGGTCTGTTTAAATTGTGTGTGTCTTCCTGACTCAATCTGGGCAGATCACATGACTTAAGAAGTTTATTGATATCTTCACTATCATCTATTTTATTGGAACATAGGGTTTCCATATACTTTCTAATTATCTTCTTATTTCTGTAGTGTCTGTTGTGATATTGCCTTTTTCATCCCGTATGTTAGTAATTTGAGTTCTCTCTTTTCTTCTCTTCCTTAGCATGGCTAAGGGCCTGCAAATCTTATTTATTTTTTCAAAGAACCAACTTTTAGTTTTATCAATATTTTCAATTTTTTTTTGTTTCAATTTCGTTGATTTCTGCTCTAATTTTAATTATTTCTTGTCTTCTACTACATTTGCTGTTGTTTTGCTCTTCCATTTCTAGGTTTTTGAGGTGTAGTGTGAGTTCATTTATTTGCTGATTTTTCTTTTTTTTTTGAGGAAAGAACTCCAAGAAATGAATTTCCCTCTTAAAACTGCTTTCATTGTGTCCCATAGATTCCAGTATGTTGTGTCTGTATTGTCATTTGTCTCTACGAATTTTTTATCTCCTCCTTTATGTCTTCTGTAAACCATTGATCATTCAGTAGCATGTTGTTCATTTTCCATGTGATGTAGGATTTTTCCTTCCTTCTTTTATCATTGATTTCCAGATTCATTCCATTATGATCAGATATTCTGCATGGTATTATCTCCACGACTTTATATTTACTAAGAATTGCCCTATGGCATAATATATGGTCTATCTTTGAGTAGGATCCATGTGCTGCTGAGAAGAACGTGTATCCACTTTTTGATGGTTGATATATTCTATATATGTCGGTGAAGTCTAGGTTACTGATTTTGCTGTTGAATTCTATAGTTTCTTTATTCAGTTTTTGTCTAGAGGATCTGTCTAATGGCTAGAGCGGTGTGTTGAAGTCACCCATAATTATTGTGTTGTAGTTTATTTGACTCTTGAACTTGAGGCGAGTTTGTTTTATGAGTGTTGCAGCTCAATTGTTTGGTGCATACAAATTGATAATGGTTATGCATTGTTGGTGCAAGGTTCCTTTTAACAGTATATAGTGTCCTTCTTTATCCCTTTTGATTAACGTAGGTTTGAAGTTGATTTTATTCGATATGAGTATGGCCACTCCTGCTTGCTTCCGAGGGTCATGTGAGTGGTATGATTTTTCCCAAACTTTTAATTTCAGCCTCTGTATGTCTTTACCTATCATATGAGTCTCCTGAAGGCAGCACATTGTTGGATTTTTTTTTTGATCAAGGTTACTAGCTTATGTCTCTTGATTGGTGAGTTTAGGCCATTAACATTTAAGGTTACAATTGAAATATGATTTCTACTTCCAGTCATGTTTGTTTGTTTGTTTATTTATTTATTTATTTATTCACTTATTTATTTATTTTGGTTAGTTTTTACTTTTTGGTTATTTTCCTCTCCCTTTACTGAGATACCTCCTGCTGCTAGTTTCAGGCATTACTTTTCAAATCCTCTTCTTGTAGTATTTTGCTCAAAATGCTTTGCACTGCTGGTGTTCTGGCTGTGAATTCTTTTAGCTTTTGTTTATCGTGAAAGACTTAAATTTCATTGTCAAATCTGAAGCTTAATTTTGCTGGATACAGTATTCTTGGTTGGAATCCATTATTTTTGAGCGTTTGAAATACTTTGTTCCAGGATCTTCTTGCTTTCAAATTTTGTGATGAAAAAAATCAGTCGTTAACTTAATTGGTTTACCCCTGAATGTAAACTGCCTACTTTCTCTCGTAGCTTTTAATATTCTCTCTTTGTTCTGTATGTCCTTGTTCTGGCTATCTTCATAAATATTTGTCTTGGAGTTGGTCTATTATGGTTTTGAATGCTTGGGGTCCTGTAGGCTTCCAGGATTTGGCAATCCATTCCATCTTTCATCTCTGGGAAATTTTCTACAATTATTTCATTTAATATGTTGTCCATTCCTTTGGTTTGAATCTCTATGCCTTTTTCTATCCCAATGACTCTCAAATTTGTTTTTTTTTATGACATCCCATATCTCTTGAATAGATTGCTCATGGGATTTAAGCAACTTTTCTGTGTTTACTCTATTCTTTTCAAGTTGATAAACTTTGTCTTCATTATCTGACGTTCTAACTTCTACTTGATCTAGTCTATTTGTAATACTCTTCGTTTGAGTTTTTAATTTGGTTTATACTTTCCTGCATTTCTAGGATTACTGTTTGATATTTCTTTTTAATGTCTCTATCTCCTGGTAAAGCTCATTCTTTGCCATTTGAATTTGTTTGTTTATTTGATTTTCAAAATATACTTTTATTGCTTGGACTTGCTGCCTCATGTCTTCTCTAATATTCCTTTCCATCTGAGTTAGGTATGCCTTGAGTTTTTTCCCTATCCCTATTTCTGATGCTTCACGGTCCTCCTTTAGAATTTAGTTGTCCTGCATTTTATGCACACCTTTTTTTCCCTTGTTTTTTCATGATGTTCACGTTACTTTTCAGCTCAATTTGATTGCTGTGTTTCTGCTTTCTTCAATAGATTTGTTTTGGTTTTATATATCTCTGTTGTCTCTCTTTTGTGTTTGTAGACTATGCCTGCAAAAGTGGATTCCACTTGGAAGGAATTCCGACAGCTGAGCTCCAGTGATGTCACCTGTCTGCTATGGCGGGCCCCAGGCTCCTTGCCGGGGTGTTTGAATGGGGGGGTGGGACTGGACTGTCTCTGGTTGGTTTCACCTCCCGGTCGCTGGCGGGCCGGCGGTCTCCAGCCATCCAGTCGTGCAATCAGCGAATGGGCTGTCACCGGCGGGCGGGTGATCTCTAGCTGCCCAATTGCGCAGGCAGCCAGCGGGTGATTGGTTGCTGGTGGGCAGGCGTTCTCCAGCCTCCTAGTCACGCGTGTCTGTCCTCTGGTCCCCTGGTTTCCTCTGCGAGTCCTGATTTCCCCTGCTACACCAGATTTCCCCTGAGTGATGCCTCTTGGCAGCTCAAACTGTACTCTTTGCCTGCCGTTCCTTGGGTGTGGAGGGTGTCTATTGGGAACACTGGCACTCTATTGTTTTGATTTTTTCCGCTTGCCCCACCCATTGCGCTGGCTAGAAAAGTTTTGTTTTCACCGGTGATGGGAGGGGAAGTTGAAGGTCAGGTGCCACTAGTTTTCCCCCCGTCTTTATGAAGGCTTTCTCTGGTAATCCCTCCCCCGGAAAGCCTAAGAGAGAATTTTTGCGAATTACCTGCTGTATGGGAGATAAGCTGAGTAACACACACCTGTTTTGTTGTTGCAATCTGTCGGAGAGTGGTGGTGGATACTTCAGCTCTCCAAGATGGTGGCCGTTGGTTTCCTCGGTGGAGTTTCGGTTGTGGGGGATAGAACTGTAACACTTTCTTCCCCATCTGAAATCCCGAACTCAGCCCCGGGCTCAGTGGTGGGTGAGCCAGCCGGATTCCACAGAATCCGCAGCAACGTTTCTCCCTGATTGCTGGTCGCTTCACGGTGGAGGCCCGCCGTCTGTAGCCACGGCATGGGCCGCACGGATCAGCCACCCCAGATCTTCGGTCGCATAGTTGGCTCTTGTTTGAGACTCAATTACAGGACCTCGGTGGTGGAAATCATTCTTCTAGGTTCCAGGCACACCCATTTTTCTGTAAGATCCTAACAAGATACTTTTTCGTCATTCTAACTCCTTATTCACATGTGAAGTTGCGCAGTACAAAGGGTGTGATGCACTCTATTCATGGCCATCTTGCAATGTCAAAATATTAGGATTTCTATGCACCATTTACTGAAGATAGTTTTCAGTACTAGTAAACCAAAATGTTATTTCAGGTGGATGAATATTTCTGAGAATAATCTTTTGAAAAGTAGATTATAAATCCACATACATGAATATGAATGAAATTTGGGAGTGCATAATAAGACACATATATTTCATATTTTGAAAAATCTGGAGGATATATATATATATATATATATATATATATATATATATATACAGACACACACAGAGAGACATTAAAAAGTAGCATTATATATGCCAATCGAAATTCATCATGAAATACATATCATCCACAGATTCAAAAATATTTATTTTACTGAACATGGATTTATGTATAATGCTATTTAAATAGGAGGATCACCCATAGGTTGAATTCTCAGTTCCAACAGCTTTTAGAAGGAGTGATATCTTCTCACAATTTCTATATGCCAAGTCAGCCACCTCACCAAAAATATACGTGTGATACCAGGTATGAATCTATATGTGCATATAAAACTACATGTGCTAAATAGGCTACAGAGAAAGGGAGACAGGAATTCACATATTTGTTAACTTTAAAAAAACATGGAGAATTCTTTCAACCAAATAATTGACTAGATTCATAACTCCTACCCTATATAATGCAAAAGGCAAGTCCAACTATACACGATGCCTCCTCTGAACTGCTTGTATTTCAATTCTGTTTGGGTTATTATTCTAGTCAGAGTTTAGTAGCATAGGGGTTAGTGTGAGGGATTCACTATTTTGACTGGAAAATTATAAAATGAATCCAATGTGTATACAAATATGTGCTACAAAAAATTGTTCCCACTGTCATCCAGAACAATGGCTTGACATTACCTAGTCCCCAAGTAATACAAAATTAGAGGAGAAGAGTTAGAAAATCTGTGAATACATATTTGGAATAGAATATGCTAAGGAGTTTCCAAAAGTAAGGGACAGGGTAAACACTCCACAAACTGGAGCTCTTCTGGCCTAAAGACTTCTTGTGGAACTGCCTCTGAGGTTGGGCACTTGAAACATATGTTGTTGTCAAGTGCTTTAGCTTCGTTTCTAGTGAGACCAATAAAGGTGGGTCTGCATCTATGTGATCTGGAGGACATGGTTTCTTATTTTCCACTGAACATGAGCAGCAGTGCTGAATTTGCTATTTGTAGCTAAACTGTGGCCCCTGGGGTCTAAGTGTCTCCCCGTGTGGACTGTGAAGCCATTTTGTGATAATAAAGTTTTCATGGTGTTTCTTGCGGCTTCACTGGGAGTTTGGTATTTGCTTCACAAAATACAAAGAGGTCAACTGGGACACAGTGCTGGAGGGAGTTCTGTCACGTGTGGTGGGTCAGTTTCTGCAGGACAATGCACCAACCATGCTTCTATCCCACATAGCTTTCCCCATTGACCATAGCAACTTAATTCTGAAACTTTCCCTGAAACTTCTCAATATTACAAGATGCCTTTACATAGAAGGGACTGCTTGCTGCACCATGTCAGTCACAAGACATTTGGAAGCTAATGGCAGATCCACATGGCCCCACCACAAATGTTTTATCACACACCTGCCCACTACTGCTCTAGGCCAAGTACTCAGCAGGCTCCAATTTATTGGCATCTCTGTTCTACACCATTTTCATGAAACTCAGTCAATCAAGGCACTGTCTGGTATACTCATGATCAGCAACAGGACATCCAAAGGTTCTCCAGTGCCACCTGGTCATGGGAATTTCAAAAATTTCTTGGTATTTATCTAGCCATTTTTGAAAGATGAAGTTGGAGGCACTGTACGTTTCAAATCAATCCAGAACCATTAAATTTTGAGGAAGCTCATGTCAATGAAAGCTATGGAGAATTCTCACAGGCAAGGCTTCCCAAAGATTGGCTAAATGGTCACGTGAATCCAGGCCCATTGAGGTCTACAATGTGAGGTCCATGTGTGTTTTGACTCTCAACTATGGCTGCCAAGTCTTTCAGAATAAAATCATGTGATATCTTGGGTGTGATTCCCAGTGCTTTGTGGAAATACAACCTGGGCATACATCTCAGTTTCCAAGGACGACTCTCATGCGTGAACTCCTAACATCCCAACACAATTCATGGCAATACATCTCTGAGGTCAGTTCCAGAACTCAGTCTCTTAGGGGAATCACACCAGAGTTCATGTCAAGGTGGACCCAGTCATCTCTTCCAACCACCACACAAATGACCACAATTAAAACCAACACACTCCCACATGGCCCTCATGATCTTTCATATAAACACTCTTCATAACCTCTGGTTGAATGTTTCTATGAGGGGTGCAGACCAAGACAGTCTCCAAAATAATCTCCCTTGCCCCTAATGTGCCTAAAAACAGGGTGGCTTGGACACCCTTCCTGTGAACCTGGTGTGATCACATAGGCCTGCTGTTAATACTTCTCTGCTTCTCCAATTTGAGGACTACTGACTGTGGGGTTTAGATTCTTTGTCTGAATTGGAGACATGAGGAAACCCAAACTCCTACGGGCTAGCCTCTGCAGGGCTTTGAAGAAATTATTTGACCCAAAGCATTCCTATTCTAACTTGATGTAGGTTTGGAACCTCACAAAGGAAGGGGAGAGACTTCATCCAGAATGACTGCTCTTTTGGTTATTTTGGTTTTGTATGCACACATGGGATCCTTCTTTAGATCCATCAGGTGCTGAGAATCTAAGCCTAAGCCTCACACAGGGCCAAAAGGCTGATTCAGACACATCCTTTCCAAAGGAATTAAGCAAAAAGCCTCAGGTGATGCCCATTCATTTCCATGTGAAAACAGTTTTTTTCAGGCTTCAAAAAGGGGTGGCCTGAGGCAAAGACCTTTCAGACATTCAGGGCAGCAGAACAATTGGTAATTAAAAGGCCCAAAGCAGGGTTTCTCCACTGAGACTCTCCTGATCACACTGATACCTGAGTTTTCTGAGATGCTCGCCATTCCCTTCAGCTATCCAGTACATGGCGATGTCACAGGGCTTGGAAGTGGTACATATATTGGACACAAAACCATGAGCCTATTCTGGAGAGTGGCCAGAATTCAGGAAGAAAGCAGAAACTTTGAAAGATAGCAAGTGTTGCCCATCGATAAGGCAAGCTGAAATCCATTCATAAATTGGGCAGGATGAATGCTGGGAAGCTTTCAACTAGACAGGACATATCAATTGATGCATTCTCTTTTCTAATGTCTACAACCATGGACACCGTGGGATACACAGACATAGAAACACTCGCCTTGTCAAACGACTTACTCGAAACAGTCTACACCAAACCAAACATACCGACTTTCCTACCTATTCTGAGAACATGAGACAAATCCACAAACTCACACCCACACCCACAAAGGCACCTCCTTCCCTGAAGTAGGTCTGTGACTATCCAGAGTTTCTCTAATTGTGGACCATATTTTATTCCCACAAAATGGCCTGTCCTGTCTCAGATCTGGTCTCTTTGGTCAACATTTTGAACTACTGAGGAGCCAGCGGTGATCCAATACCTGCTTTCTCAGTAAAGGTGACTTTTCAGAGCTTTCTGGCATTTGGCCATCCTCACATCAGTAGGTACCAAGAAAGACTAAATCTGTCCTTGGTAAATCCAAGCAAGTGAGACCCCTGGGAGTGGGACTGGGACTGGATTTTGGTGACTGGCTTCCTGGATCCCAAGTTCAGAGAGTTCTGTCACCAAGGTTGTGAGGTGAGGTCACTTCCTTCAGAAAGTGAATAAGGTCACTGCCTTGGCAACCACGTTGTCCTAACAGTTGCTTCAAAGAGTCCCATGAAATGGAGGCTGCCCCTACTTCCTGTGACACTTTCACAACTTAGAATGGTATATCAACCATAGGCACCCAGGAACAGCTCTCAACACAGGCCTGGTTGGGTCCTTCTTCTCTAAATTAAGAAGACAGAGGCTGATTCAGACACATTCCTTCATCCTGACCAAGTTTTTTACAATGAAAGATGACTTTTGCTCTCTCAGTTCCTACATAGCTGCCTACAACTTCTGCAGGGATCATTTTTGCATGGACCTTTGAGTTTCTCAGTAGTTGGAAGGAATCCTACATTTTTGTATTGTAAGACCATCTCTGTCCCTGCTCTTCTGTAAAGTTAGATTGAGGCAACAGTGTATGGTTAGGGTTAATAACAGGTTTGATTTGGGTTAGGAATCATTCAGCTGGATGAATAATGGTATTGATGACCTGCGATAATTACAAGAATATATAGGTAAAATATAAGTATGAAAACAGAAATCTATGTAAGATTTAAAACCCAGAAGTGTATTAGGACCTTGATTGTGATACTTAGCTTTGATTTATTTTCTGCACAGATGTCTCAGGTACATCGATATACAATTGCATTGGACCTTGTGCCTTGGATGATTGATTGTCAAAGATAACTTCCAGTCAAAAAGTGATAGTCGGTAAGATTAAGAAGATAGTCGGTAGTTTAGAAAGGAGAGTGAGTATAGAATTTGCACCAAAAGTTCTTTAGCTATAGCTTTTCGGGTATAGAGTAAATGTAAATGTCAGCACATGTGAAGAGTCAGCCACAGTGATGAACTGGGAAAAATATGTAGGAAAATAGATATCAATAGATACATTAGGAAATCTGGCAAAGTATAGTCGTTAGTGAAAAGTTAGTAAAATAGGTAGTTGTCTCTTCATGTTTTTCTGTATACTTAACTTCCCTCCCTGCCCTCCCCAAGGAAAGTATATAAGCCCTGTTTAAGCTGTTCTCAGGACTCTCTGCTCTATTGAAGTGAGCTCTGAGCCCCAGCATGCTGGACCACCAATAAACCCTTTGCTTTTGCATGAGACAGTTTCTTAGAGGTCTCTTCGCCTGACACTCATCCGACCTTTACATATGGAGGTTCCACCGAGTTCTGGCAGCAGCGGACGAGAGACCCCAACTGGCTCCTCAAGGGATTTGTAAGGCGCCTCTTTCTGGTGTCAGGTTTCAGGTTAGAGCTTGGCAAAATGGCTGTCAATGAAGAGTGTGAGCTCTCTCTCACGGTGGCTGACAGATGTGTCACAGAGCCACAGGCCACCACCCTGAGGGACACCCCAGAGGACTCTGAAAATCAAGGAACAATAGTCTCCTCAACTCAGTGATATTTTGTTTCAGATTCGGTATTGCCAGCCCATCAGGTATTGCCGGCTACTCAGTCCTCGTCTCAGTGTTGGACGTCCATTTCCTGTCTTTATTGTCTTGTCTTGTCTGTGTCATGTGTCGTTGCTTTTACTGTTTGTGCATTTTTCATTATGGAAAAGAGCACTTCAATGCCTCTGTCTCTGACCCTTGATCACTGGACCAAATTCGGCTTAAGGGCTCAGAATCTTTCTTTTTCAGTAAACCGCTGGACCTGGCAGACTCTCTGTGCCTCAGAGTGGCCCACCTTTGGATTCGGATGGCCCTTAGAAGGATTTTTCTACTTCTCACTAATTTAAAAAGTCAGAGATATTGTCTTTCAGGAAGGGCCACATAGCCATCCAGATCAAAAGCCATATATCTTAACCCGGCATTACCTCTGCAAATCTCCTCCATGGGTGAAGCCTTTCTTTGCCCCTGCCCCCGCTCCTAATCCTTCCCACATGATCTCTCAAACCCTCTGCTCCTCCTCCTCCTCCACCCTCTTTTCTGCCTAAGTCACAAGATTTAACTCTACTGGACTCTCATCCCTCTCCTTATCCCTTGCCCTGGTCTCCCAACCCCCAACACCCTCTAAGTGATTCCCCTGCTGCTGACTCAGCCTCTCCGCCATTGGAGGAAGCTAAGCCAGCCCAGCACCCTCCAGAAAACTCCCCCGCGGCACACACAGCCCCTCCTCCCCTGGAGGAACCTGGCCCGGCTAAAGGAACTCACCATAAATGAAAGATTGAAAACCCTGGAACTCCCGTGATGCTCCCCCTCCGTCCCTATGTGCCAATGATTGATGATGGCCATGGGGAAAAATTGCAAGCCTACCAGTATTGGCCTTTCTCCTCTTCAGACCTATATAACTGGAAAAATAACAATCCCCCCTTTTAAGAGGACCCCACTCGTGTCTCAGGTGTGGTTGATTCATAGATGTTTTCACACCAGCCTACTTGGAATGACTGCCAACATCACCTAGGGACTCTCTTCATGACAGAGGAACAAAAGAGAATCCTCCTGGAAGCTAGAAAATAATATCCTCGGACCAGATGGGTGACTGACACCACTTCCCAACATATTCAACCCGGCTTTCCCTAGAATCGACAAAACTGGGACCCCAACACCTTTGAAGGTAGGGAGCATCTGTCCACTTATCTCCGGGCTCTAATAGCGGGTATCTTAGTGGCTGCTAGGCGACCAACTAATTTGGCCAAGGTAATAGAGTTTATTCAAGGGCCTGATGTATCTCCCTCTATGTTTCTAGAGAGAATTATGGAGGCATATAGGAGATATACTCCTTTTGATACTCAGGCAGAGGCTCAAAAGGCATCTGTCATGATGGCCTTTATTGGGCAAGCTGCCATGGATATTTAAAGAAAGTTACAACACTTAGATGGATTACAAGATATGACTTTGAGAGATTTAGTCAGAGAAGCCAAAAACGTATACTATACGAGAGAAACTGAGGAAGATAAGGAAGCAAAGGGTCGATAAAAGAAACAAAAGACAGACTAAGGAATTGACTCAGGTCCTGGTCACAACAACAAATAGGCCAGAAATAAGAAACATGGAGACAGGAAGGGATACCTGGGCCCAAACTAGAGGCCACCCCTGGCCTCAGATCAATGTGCCTAATGTAAAGAAAAAGGACACTGGGCCAAAGAGAGCCCTAGAAAGAGACAGCCACGCCAGCCAGCCATCCTGACTCTGGAGGATGACTAAGAAAGTTGGGGATCAGATCCCCTCCCCGAGCTCAGGTTAACTTTTGAAGTGGAGGGCACCCCAGTAAACATTGAAGTGGATACAGGGGCAATATACTCAGTCATTAAGGCTCCATTTTGCCCTCTATCAAATAAAAGGTCTTTAATTCAAGGGGCTAATTGCAGTAAATATCGGGCTTGGACAACTAAGAGGACCTGGGACCAGGGGAAAGGAAAAATCCATCACTCCTTCCAAGTAATCCCAGAATGCCCGGCCCCATTGATAGGCAGAGTTCTGCTCACCAAGCTCCGGGCCAAAATAACTTTTAACCCTGAAGGCCCCCAAGTGGAATTTCTAAATCCTTCAGTAAAAACTCCTATATTCACAGCTCTAACTATGTCAGTAGATAATGTACATCAAATCACTCACCTTAGTTTAAAGAAACTACATTCATTTATGAAGGATCAAGAACAGAGTTTTCCACTAACCGACTCACAGTTAAAGGAAATAACTGAATGGTTAACAAAAGCCTGTCAGGTCCATCAAATGGTTAATTCTTATCCTTCCAAGCTTCCTACAGGAAAGCACCTATGAGGAACCAGACAAGGACAATTCTGGGAAGTGTACTTTACTGAAATAAAGCCAGCAAGTTATGGACTTAAATATCTCCAAGTCTTTGTAGATACATTTTCAGGATGGATTGAAGCCTTTCCCACCAAAAAAAAAAAAAGAAGAAGAAAAAAAGAAAAAAAAAGAAACAGTGCAAATTGTGGTGAAGAAGATCCTGGGAGATATTTTTCCAAGATACGGCCTGCCTAAAGTAATAGGGTGTGATAATGGACCGGCATTCATAACCCACATGAGTCAGGGGTTAGCCAGGACCTTGGGGATTTATTGAAAGATACATTGTGCTTATAGACCCCCGAGTTCAGGACAGGCAGAATGAATGAATAGAAACATTAAAGAGACCATAACGAAATTAAGCTTAGAGACCGGCATAAAATATTGGACTATGCTCCTGCCTTATGAACTGTTTCATGCAAGAAATACTCCCTCTGTTTCTTTGTGTAACCTCACCCCCTATGAAATTTTCTATGGTGCCCCTCCTCCAGTAAGGGACCTAACCCCAACTCTAAGACCTAACGATTTCTTTCACACCCATTTGCTTTACAGACTTAAAGCTCTTGAAAGAACTCAGGATACCTGTGAAAACAGATGGCCACTGCCTAACAACCTGGGGACGAGAGGACTCCAAATCAACATCAATTAAGATACTTCTTCTATGTAAGACGACATCAGGTGTCATCCCTGGAACCCCGCTTGAAAGGACCATACCAGGTGCTACTTATAACACCTACAGCGGTAAAGGTAGACAGAATCATTTCCTGGATCCATACCTCTCATCTCAAGCCTGCGGCCTGGTGAGACTCTGGCTGGAAACTGGAAAAGACTGGTAACCTTTTCAAATTGTGTATTCGCCATGTGGATAAAGCTATAGACTCTCCCCTTGACCACCAGTAGTCCTAACCCTCAACAGCCCGTTCAGCAGCGATGGCTGATCACAAATCCTACTGGAAAAGAATTATGGTCTATCTCGTATACAGCCCAATTAGGTAACTAGTGACCATCTCTCTACCAAGACATTTATTAGCTGGCTATACATCTTTCCTATTGGGATATCCCTGATGAAGAGGATGCCACTAAAATTCCATTAAATCCCTTCCAAACCATAGACAATGGAAACAAACCTAATGGATGTAGGGACAAGTGAGCCAGATGCAGGTTGGCTAGCCTAGATTACTATGATTGCCTGGTGGACTATCAAAGCCACATGAAATCACGGCTGTGTGGGGGGAAAGCCGACTTCTTCTCTAAGTCATGGGGATGTGAGCATACAGGGACTGCCTGATGGATCTCAAGCTTCTCATCAAATTCTGTAGAGAAAAGGGAAAGAAAAGAGAAATTGGATGGAAATGGAAGGAGACCCTCATTGTTATACAAAAGTACATATAAGAGGTTGTGAGGGGAATGGGAAAAAAAATAAGGAGAGAAATGAATTACAGTAGATGGGGTAGAGAGAGAAGATGGAAGGGGAGGGGAGGGGGGATAGTAGAGAATAGGAAAGGTAGCAGAATACAACAGTTACTATTATGGAATTATGTAAAAATGTGGATGTGTAACCAATGTGATTCTGCAATCTTTGTAATGTTTTGAATAACCAATAAAAAAATTCTGTACACAGCATTGGCCATATTACCAATTAGATAACCAAAACCGATGGCCCAAAGTGGGGTCTCTAGGTCCTCAAATTCTGCGTGACATTTTTAACTTCTGCAAATGCTCAAAAGGGTGAAAGGAGATTCCCCTATGTGGAGGCCTTTTCCCTCCTTCGCTCACATCCTGACCTATGTTTCTCCAATAGATCCTCCCCTTTAGCCTTCTGCTCCAGTCTCTCTGCTGTCACTATCACCTCAGCAACATGATTTCTCCCCTCCAATTACTAGATCAAAAATCCAAACCTCTGCCAGTTCTCAGACCATTGCCCAATTGCTGAGGTAGCAGGTAATGAAGTACCCCTCCACCAACTCCCTCCTCTCTTCTCCTATCAGTGTCCGCACCGGATCCCACCAGGTCCTCTTACCAGCTAACCCAAATCTCAAACCAGCTGAGGAGAGCCCTCAGACCCCTATCCAAGATGTAATGAAAATGGACTTAAAAGTTTCTTTGTCATCACTGAAAAAAGGTTACTCAGAATTTAAAGTCCCTTACAGGCTTTTAGTGATACTAACTCCAGTCTTCTCCTCTGCTCTACCTGTTCTACTGCTCAAGTTTTTGTTGCTAGGAAAATCCCAAACCCCTTTCCCATTATTCCTTTACATCTTTCCTTCCTCATTCTCAGATCTTCAGAACTGCTCTCAGCCCTACCTACCCCATCTGCCCCCTCTGTACCAGGCCCACCGAAAAGTCTTATCTGACCTTCTTCAGAAGTCTTCATCATGGCTGACTTTAGGACTTTCAGCAAAAGAGTCCCTATAAAAGACTTCAGAGTAGATAAAATTCCTCTTTACGTGTTGCCCTGTTCTACTTGGCCACTGGCTAAAAAATCTGCACTCCTAAGGTAGACACCCCCTTACTAGTTTTTCACAAAATATGTGTACAAGGCCTCTGGCCATGAGCTAGGGATTCACAGAGATGGCTACATTTCTAAGATACAGAAGTTACAAACTGGGCTCCATGGTAACAGCTGGCAGGGTGAAAATTAAAGGGAAGAAAGAGCTCTCCCTAACCCAGGTGTCCTTGAAAAGTTAACTTGCCAAGAACAGAGGAAAAAAACAGAAAAATAAACTGCTTTTTGTGAACTTCTGCAGACTGTGAACTTCTGCGCCCCTTCCTTTACATGTTGGGTACAAAATTCTGAAACTACCTAAACTTGGGTTTCAGGGGATTTATTGATTACAACAGAAGTAATGCCCTCTGAATCTGGTTGCAAACGAATAGGACTGTTTCCCTGTCTTCGATACTATCTTAGGCGCCTTGCCTTGTCTGTCCCTACAGCAGTATAATTCTATATACTTAAACATTTTTTATGTTTTCATGAAGTTGTCAACAGATATGATTAATTGTGTAATGGTGCAGATGTTTCCCAGAGTGCTTTATCCTGATGCATGTTCATTTGAAATTCAAATAGGGGGAAATAAAACCTGGTTCCACTGGGCACATATATCCCTCACTTTAGCCATCCTATTAGAAATAGGAGTTGCAGCAGAGGTGGGCACAAGAACCACTGCCTTGGTCCATGGGACACAACAAATGACACAATTAGAAGCAGCAATAGACCAAAACTTAAAGATATTAGAAACCTCCATCACAGCTTTGCAGAAATCTTTAACCTCTCTCTCTGAAGTTGTTTTACAGAACAGTCAAGGGTTGAACCTCCTCTTCATGAGAGAAGGGGGCCTTTGTTCTGCATTGATGGAAGAATGTTGTGTTTATTCTGACCATTATGGAGTTGTAAAAAAATCTATGAGTAAATTAAAAGGACAACTTGAAGAGTGTCAATGAGAGAGAGAGGCCAAAAAAGGGTGGTTTGAGTCTTGGTTCACACAGTCCCCCTGTTTAACTACGTATTTATCAACCCTGGCTGGTCCAATAATAATCCTCATATTATTGCTAACTATAAACTCTGTTTGTTCAACCATGTAATTTCTTTTCTCCAATCTCAAATTGGACAAGTTAAACTTATGTCAATACCCCACTAGCAGACATAAAATGTGACACCCCCCAATGATCACTTTTATGACTAAAAGTAGCCAGAAGAAAAAGTGGGGAATGAAAGGTTAATAAAATAGGCACTTGTCACTTTCTGTTTTTCTGTACGCTTAACAAAACACTGTTGAAATCTTGAGAAATGTTTGCTAATCTTGTTCCCAGAATGTGCTGTCCCCAACTGCCAAACTACAGAATGCACTCCCTCACCCGGTTTCACGCAAACTGCCCACTCGCCTTGATCCATTAATAAAAATCCCTCCCTGCCCTCTCCAAGGAAAGTATATAAGCTCTGCTTAAGCTGTTCTCAGGGCTCTCTGCTCTATTCAAGTGAGCTATGAGCACCAGCACGCTGGACCCCCAATAAACCCTTTGCTGTTGCATGAGGTAGATTCTGGGTGGTCTCTTCCTCCGACGCTCACCTGACATTTACTTGGATGACTGAATGTAGAAAAGAACATCCATTCAAAACGGGATAGTCAGTAAGATTAGGAATATAGTTGGTAGGTTTAGGAAGAAGAGTGAATATAGGATTTGGAAAAAAAAGTCCTTTAGCAATAGGGTTTCATATAGAGAGTGAATGTAAATGTCAGCACATGTGAAGAGTCAGTCACAATGATGAACTGGAGAAAACATGTAGGAAAGCAGATATCAATAGAGACATTATGAAATCAGGCAAAGCATAAAGTTAGTGATAGGATTACACATTCAACATGTTTGACTTTAATTATATAATCTAAGGAAAAAAGAAATATGTAGTCGTCAATAGGATTGACATTTGAGAGCATTAGGCAAGTGGACATGGATGATTTTAGTAATGCAGGTTCACTTTCCATTTAGGTTTTGGTACAATCATAAGTGTGACCTTTGCATTTTGTTTTCAGAATATTACTGTGATACAATGTATATGTAGATCAGGTGACATGAGTATTTCTTGTACCATTTCTGGGAGCAATATTTTGAAGACGTATAAATTAGTATTGGGGGTACAAAGAGTTGTACCCTGTGTCTATGAATATAGAGGTTTCCTGGCCTAAAGACATTTTGAGAAACTGCCTCTGAGGCTGGGCACTTGAAATATATGTTGTTGTCAGGAGCTTTAGCTTCCTTTGTTTTGAGACCATCAAAGCTAGATATGCATCTATGTGACCTGAAGGACATGTGTTCTTATTTTCCAATGAAAATGGTGCAGCAGTGATGAATTCTCTTTTTGTAGGTAAACAATGGCCATTGGGGCTAAGCGTCTCCCCGTGTGGACTGTGAAGCCCTTTGGTCATACTCCACTTTTAATGGTCTTTCTTGCTGCTACAATGGGAGTTTGGTATTTGCTTCACAAAATACAAGGAGTCCAAATTGGTCGCAGTGCTGCACGGCATTCTGTCACATGTGGTTGGTCAGTGTCTGCTGGAGAATGCACCAACTAGGCTTCTACCCCACATAGATTGCACTCTTTTCCATAGCAACCTGATTCTGAACATTGCCCAGAAACGTCTCCATATACCAAGATGCCTTTTCATATAATTGTCTGCTGGCTGCACCATGTCAGTCACAGGACATTTGGAAGCCAATGGCAGATCTACATGGCCACAGCACAGATGTATTATCACACACTTGCTAACCACTACTCTAGGCTCACTACTCAGAAGGCTCCAACTTACTGGCATCTCTGTTCTACAGCATTTTCATGAAACCCAGTCAATCAAGGCACTGTCTGGTATACTCCTGATCAGCAATAGGACATGGAAATGTTTTCCAGTGCCATCTGGTCAAGGGAATTCCAAAATTTCATGGTATTTTTCTCGCCATTTTTCAAGGATGAATTTGGAGCCACTGTGTGTTTCCCATTCATCCAGGAACCATAAAATTTTGAGGAAGCTCATTTGAATGAAACCTCTGGAGAACTCTCACAGGCAAGGCTTCCCAAAGAGGGGGCAAAAGGTCACATGAAGCCAGGCCCATTGAGGTCTACAATGTGAGATCCATGTGTGTTTTGTCTCTTAATTATGGCTGTCAACTCTTTAAAAATAAAATCATGTAATATCCTGGATGAGATTTCCATGGCAATGTGGAAAGCCATCCTGGGCCTAGAACTCAGTTTCCAAGGGCGATTCTCATGCGTGGCCTCCTAAAATCCCAACACGACTTCATGGCAATACTTCTCTTAGTTCAGTTCCAGAACTCAGTCTTATGGGGAATCACACCAGTGTTCAAGCCCAGGTGGACCCAGTCATCTCTTCCAACCACAAACAAATGACCACAATTAAAACCAAAACACTCTCAAATGGCCTTCAGCTTCTTCCATATAGACACTCAACATAAATTATATAACTGGTACCAACTTTAAATAATGGATTGAATTGTTATCTGAAAATATACAGGAAATCTTATATTGATATACAATCATTCATTCCAAAAAGTTATACATCTAATGGTAATATTAGGGTTATGGTTTATCATGAAGAGTGTGGGAGTTTTGCTTCAAATTTTTATGGAAATCAAAAACAATGTGTTTGGAAAGAAGTCTCATGAGAAGAACAGTCAAGAAACCTGGAGGAATACATGTGTTCTGAAGCAGGAAATGATTGAAAGTGAAACAAATGCCTATTAATTTGTGAACCTGTGGATGAAATATATATCCTATGGTGCGCATAAACTGAAGAAATAGTAATGTACCAGTGTTAAATAAAATGAACTTCAAAATACACATCATGTCCCATAGGAATCTATTTGCATTGATGTTAAACTGGGTCAGTTACTGTAGAAATATTAGGATTGTATGCACCATTTACTGAAGTTACTTTTCAGTACTAGGAAACAAATATGTATTTCAGGTGGATGTATATTTCTGAGAATAATCTTGTGAAAAGTTGATTATGAATCCACATACATGAACATGAATGAATTTAGGTAGTGTATATAGGACACATATATTTTATATTTTGAAAAATTTGGAGAGTATATATATATATATATATATATACACACAAAACACAAATACAGACAATGAAAAGTAGCAATATATATGCCAATCGAAATTCTTCATGAAATATATATCATCCACTGATACAAAAATATTAATTTTACTTAGCATGGATTTATGTATAATGTTTTTTTTTAATAGGAGGCTCCCCCATAGGTTGAATTTTCAGTTCCAACAGCGTTTAGGAGAAGTGATCTCTTCTCACAATTTGAATCTGCTAAGTCAGCCACCTCACAAGAATATACGTGTGATACCACGTAGGATTCTATATGTGCATATAAAATACATGTGGCAAGTAGGCTACAGAGAAAGGGAGACAGGTATTCACATATTTTTTAACTTTAAAAACACATGGAGAGCTATTTCATTTAAAAATTAGCTAGATTTATAACACCTACCCTAGATCATGCAAAAGGCAACTCCAACTATACACCATGCCTCCTCTGAACTGCTTGTATTTCTATTCTATTTGGGTTATTTTTCTCCATCATATTAGGATTAGTAGTCATAGTCTAGTAGGGTATGGGTTAGTGCCAGGTGTCCCGGCCGGCAGGACACATCAACGTGGGCATCGAACATAGTTGGGAAGGAATGAAGGGACAAGAGACAGGACAGATGACACCCAGACAGGAGTTCTGATCAAGCTGCAAACTTTTATTGTTCTCACAGGGTGTTTATATGCTGCTGATGGGAAAGCTCTCTTATCGGCAGTTGCTGGATGTCTTCACAGGGTTAGATAACCTCAGGATATTTCAGGAAGACAGATGGCGACAGGATGTCTCAGGGAGATAGATGGTTGTGGGATATCTCCCAGGCAGGATGTCTCCCAGGGGGCTGTTTCTTGTAAGTGTCAGGCTATTTTTTGAAGGAGAACTTCCTTTTAGCCCCTGACATCTCCCCCTTTCTTATATAAAATATTTGACCTACCTTACCGGCCATGTTTTTAGGGGGGGGTTAGAGGCTCTGTTTCTCTAGGAGGCCTTAGAATATCTCCTGATCCGAGCGAGCATCTTTACTAGCAGATTTCGTGGTGGCCTTGGCATGTTTTTGGAGGAGATGGCCTTGAAGCGGAAGCATGCCAACCGCCATGCACCAGAGCATGTCACTCACAGGTCTTGTGTTTGGGGATCCGTGGATCCATCCTTTTGCAATCCTTCCTGCACCCTCCGATATTATGGCCTAACATCCTCACTCCATGGGTGCGTCTTCCCCCAAGCCGAAGGGCCCATGTAGACGAACCCTTATGGCAAGGGCAGAAGATGGTTTGTCAGAGCTGTTACTTATAGTTTTATGTAAGAAAGAGAGATTTGTGGGGATGTAAACTTAAGAAATAAGCCTGTGAGAAGGGTAGAACATCCTTTTAAAAGTTGACAGCGTGGTCTTCCATCTCCAGATGATGATAGTGGATTTGTAGGGGCTTAGAGGCCATAATATTAATGTGTTCTTTAATAAATTGTACCACACTGTTTATAATGTAGGGTCCTATGGTCACCATTAAACGTAAACCCAACAAAGGGCCTAATAGGGGAAGAAGGTAGGGTAGAAATCCATTAAGCTTTGTCCAGAGGGGATTTTCAAATAGTTCCCTTCACCTCTTTTCTTGATCTTCTTGAAGCTGCTTAAATTTAGTGCATACTATGACTGATTTATTGGCATAAAAGCAGCATAGTTCCCCTAAGGCCAATCAAATATCTCCCTGGTTAGCAGTCAGCAAATCTAAGACTCGTCTGTTTTGAAGGAACACTTTTGCCAGGAAGTCTATTTGGTCCTACAAATCTTTAATGGTTTCTGATAGAGTTTGTACATCATTTTAAGTTGTTGAGACAGGCGATGGTAAGGGTGTATTGCCGTACCTAAGCCAGTGTACCTGTGCCCACAGCAGCTGTTATTCCAAGGCTGGCAATAAGTGATAAGGCCTGTATCGCCCGCCTCTGTCTTTTGACTAAGGTGTCTAGGCTAGAGGTTCGTCTCCTGGGACAATAGTTATATCAGGGAGTAATAAGGCAAGAACACAGCCACTGTTCCAATTCGCTGGAAGCCTGGGGAAGGCCACATTTCCTCCACACATAACAACTGTGCCATTGGGGGGACAAAGAGATGGGATGGGTGAGGAATAATTTTGTACTGTTGAGCAATTTCCAAAGGAAGCAATTCCAAAATCCATATCATAGGTATTATTCTGCATCACGCCTAAAAGACATAATGTAAAAGTGCCTATAGGCTGTACTTTAAAGGGAAATCCGGGTTGGCATGTATTATCATTGTCCATAGTAGAATTAATAGGAACTGCCATAGGCATGCTTGCCCCTGTTGTCATGCAGAGCCAGCAATTACCAGCAAGGGTGGGGTTGGAATTATTAAGGAAGGAGAAGGTAGTTTGCAAAATATCTAATGTATTGGTATCTAAACCTGGGAACTGGGATTTCGGCTACATTAAGGGATGATATGTGAGCTCAGGGATTTGGGGTTTCAAAAGTTTGATTATCTGAGGATGCTTGACTGCATCAGTGGGTCCTCTACCATCAGAGACCCCTGTAGGGTCCTTAATGGGCCAGTAGGAAGTTTTTCCGACAGTGCCTTGGCACCCAGCTGACTGTAGCTTGGTGTATTTGCCTTCTCCTCCCTGGTCAAAGAGAACGGAGGTATAATGAATAGTGGTCCACCCTGCTTCATGAGTTTTAGTTAGGGAGGCTTCAAAAAATCATTCTCCCTGCTTGTTAACACAAATTGAGGCCGACACAAAACAAGAGACATGCATCGCCTGGGTATGCGTACGGGTTGCAGAACAATTTTGGAGAGCTTTACTTGTACTAGGGGGAATAATCTTTGGCTTGTTAACACATACCCATTTAGGCTTATGAACTCCTCTGAAATTATGGTCAACCTCGGCACGGAGGTAAGCCACCTTAGTCATGCAGTCAGCAGTCTGGTTCCAACTAGTGGGAGCCTGAGTCCAAGATCCTCCCTTGCCTTCACGGGGGGAGGGGGGGGAAGGTACTCCATGATGTTGGAAGGTGGAGGGCCCAGGCCTCCGTGCACAAACCTGTTCAGCAGAAGTGCCTTAAGCAGGATCCTCACACAGATTGTTGGATGGATCCGAAAAAGGGGAAAATTTGTACTCAGGGAGAGGGCCTCCGTCCCCGGGTTGAGGTAAGTCATTAACCTGTTTAACCAGGCATTCTGGTAACCATCTTGGGGCTGCTAGCTCTTGGTCCAAAACACAAGCTGAGCCACATTCCCAGATGAGGACAGGATGTGGGCATTTCCATTTATTTGTAAGGGGATTTCGCCACATAACAGGTGGCTGATCAGAATTGGAAAAGGGATGCCAGTGTGTGTCTGCAGCCGAAAGGCCTTCACTGTCTAGGGTAAGAAAAGAAAGGGCAAATAATGCATGGTTAAGGCAATGCCTGTGAGTGGTAAATACAAGGGCGGAAGCCTTAAGGCGAAATAGCCAAGTCTTTAAGGTAAGGTGGAACATTCCACAATGCCTTGGCCCTGAGGTTTGTATTGAATTCCAGTAGGATGACAAAATTGCAAGGTAGCACAAAACTGTTTAAACTTGGCACTGGTATATGGAGGACAATTATCTGTTTTAATATGTATTGGTTTACCCATTATGGAAAAGGCTGAAACAAGATGAGAAAGGACATCTTTGGTAGCCTCTCCAGAATGTGGTGATGCAAAATTAAAGCTGCTGAAGGTATCGATAGAAACGTGTATATATTTGGTTTTTCGAAATTCAGGAAAATGAGTAACATCCATTTGCCAAACCTGATTTGGCAGTAATCCTCGGGGGTTAACTCCCAAGTGTTGAATGGGGAGGGAGAGAGTCCAAGCAGGGCATTCTTTTACTATTTCTCGTTTCTGTTGCCTGGTAATTTTACAAAGTAATCGAAGGCTCTGGGAATTTACTTGGTGAAGATTGTTTAGCTCCGTGGCCTATTGAATGGAGCCACCAAAAATTGGAAAGATGGTAGGAGTTGCTGCATCAGCTTGAGCATTACCTGTGTTAGAGGGCCGGAAAGATCAGAGTGTGCCCTGATGTGTCCTAAGAAAAATGGGTGTTGTCTGGCCTGAATTAGCTGCTGAAGCTGGTGAAACAGAAAGGCCGCATTGGAAGAAGCTTTAATGGCGGGTGAAATCTCCAGCAGGGGCACAGAATGAGCAATGTAGGCACTGTCTGTATGAATATTAACAGGATTATCACAAAATGTTATAAAAACTTGTGTTATGGCAAACAATTTCACAAACTGTGCTGAATGATAGACAGTATCAAAGGTTGTAGGCTGGTTATTGACAACAAAGACCGCACAGCCATTACTGGAACCGTCTGTAAAGACAGTAAGGGCTTGGAACTGGGAGCCTTTTGAGTAAATTTGGGAAAAATAAATGGATGTATCTGGACAAAATGTAAAAGGGTGTCATTGGGGACGTGGTTATCAATTGTTCCCAAATGGCCTGATTGGGCAATACCCCATTCATCCCCTCTCTGTAGTAAAAATTGGGTTTGGTCATTAGTATATGGAATTAAAATATTATCAGGGTCTTTGCCAAAATGTTGTCGAGAAAGCAAACGACCTTTAATAATAATAGAAGCTACCTGAGCAAGATAAACGGTAATAAACTTGGAGGATGTGGTGGATAAATGGACCCAAAGCAAGGGGAAGCCTTTATTTTTAAAATATGGATATCACTGCCAAAATTTTCCTGAGGGTATATGAGGAGTGTGTAAAAGAACCAGAACCAGAGGAAGGTTATAAGAAATTTGTGTAACAAACTGTTTGGCAATGGCCTCTGTGACTTGGTTTAATGCCTGTCATGCCTCGGGAGTAAGCTTTTGAGGGGAGGAAGGGTAGGAATCACCTCTCAAAATATCATTAAGGGGCAAAAGTACACAAGTGGATAATTTTAAATATGTTCTTAGCCATTGAATATCTCCCAGTAATTTTTGAGAATCATTAAGGGTGTGAAGATGGTTCACACGCAGTTGTATTTTATGAATTTGGATCTGATTATCTTGAAGTTTAAGGCCCAAATAGGTATAAGGGTCCTGTGTTTAAACCTTATCAGGAGCTATCCGTAGTCTCAAGGTAGTGAGGGTTTTCTAAAGGTCCAAGTAACAATTATTAAGGTCATGGTAATTAGGTGCAGCAATTAAAAATTCATCCATATTATGTAAAACATAAAATTGTGGTCATCACTCTCTCACAGGGTCTACTGCTTGAACAACTTATATTTAGCAAATACTAGGGCTGTTGGCCATACCTTGGGGAAGAACCTTCCATTGAAATCTCTGCATAGGGCCGTGTTGAGGCAAAGACCTTCCTGACATTCAGGGCAACAGAACAATAGGTAAGCAAAAGGCCCAAAGCAGGGTTTCTCCACTGAGACTATCATGGTCACACTTATATCTGAGTTTTCTGAGATGCTCGACATTCCCTTTAGCTATCCAGTACATGGCCATGTCACAGGGCTTGGAACTGCTACATATCTTGGAAACAAAACCATGAGCCTATTCTGGAGAGTAGCCAGAATTCATGAAGAATGCAGGAATTTTGGAAGATACCACATGTTGCCCATCGATCAGGCAAGCTGAAATCCATTCATAAATTTGGCAGGATGAATGCTGGGAAGCTTTCTGCTAGACAGGAGACAACAATTGATGCATTCAGTTTTCTAATATCTAAAACCATGCACATAGTGGGATACACAGACATAGAAACACTTGCTTGCCAAACGACTTACTATAAACAGTTCACTCCAAACCAAACAAACCGCCTTTCCTACCTATTCTCAGAACATGAGACAAAACCACAAACCCACACCGACAACCACAGAGGCACCACCTTCTACAAAGTATGTCTGTGACTATCCAGAGTGTCTTCTGACTGGTGGGCCAACTTATGTTCCCCGGAAAACACCAACTCTGTGAACTTGTCAGGAGCCAGCGGTGACCCACTATCTGCTTTCTCAGGAAAGGCCCCTCTTCTGAGTTTTCCTGGCAGTTGGCCATCCTCATATCTGTAGGTACCATGAAAGACTGACTCTGTCCTTGGTAAATCCAAACAAGTGAGCCCACTGGGACTGGGACTGGGACAGGCTCTTGGTACCTTGCTTCCTGGATCCCAAGTACCGAGAGTTCCATGACCAAGGAAGTGAGGTGAGGTCACTTCCTTCAGGAACTGAATGAGGTCACTGCTTTGGCAACCACTTTGTCCTAACAGTTGCTTCCAAGGGTCCCATGAGATCGAGGCTTCTCCTACTTCCTGTGACACTTTCACAAGTTAGAATGGTATATGAACCATAGGCACCCAGGAACAGGTCTCCAAACAGGACTGTTTGTGTCCATCTTCTCTACATTATGAACAGAGAGGCTGATTCAGACACAACCCTTCATCCTGACCAGGTTGTTTGCAATGGAAGATGACGTTTGCTCTCTCAGGTCCTTCATGGCTGCCTACATCTTCTCCAGGGATCACTTCTTCATGGACCTTTGAGTTTTACAACAGGTGGAAGATTCTCTACATTCCTGTATTGTAAGACCAACTTGGTCCCTGCTCTTCTGTAAAGTTATATTGAGGGAACAGTGTATGGTTAGGGTTAATAACAGGTTTGATTTGGGTTAGGAATTATTCTAATTGATGAATAATGGTATTGGGAACCTGTGATATTTATAAGAATATACAGGTGAAATATAAGTATGAAAACAAAAATCTAGGTAAGATTTGAAGCCCAGAAGGGCATTGCGCTATTGATTGGGATACTTAGCTTTGATATACGTTCTGCACAGGTGTTTCAGATAAATCGATAATCAATGGCATAGGACCTTGTACCTTGGATGATTAAATGTAGAAGTGAACATCCACTAGAACAGGGATAGTCGGTAGGATTAGGAAGATATTCGATAAGTTTCAGAAGAAGACTGAGTACAGAATTTGGACCAAAAGTTCTTTAGCAATAGTGTATCGGGTAGAGAGTGAATGTAAATGTCAGCACACGTGAAGGGTCAGTCACAATGGTGAACTGGGGAAAATATTTAGGTAAGCAGACATCAATAGAGACATTAGGAAATCAGGCAAAGTATAAATTGAGTGATAGGATTAGACATTTGCAGCAGGGTTGAGGTTCAAAATATAGTCTTAAGAAGAAACAAATATGTAGTCACCAATAGGATTGACATTTGAGAGCATTAGGCACACTGGACATGAATGTTTTCAGTAATCTATGCTCACTTTTCATTTAGGCTTTGATACAATCATAAGTGTGACCTCTTCTTTTTGTGTCCAGAATATTACTGTGATAAAATGTATATGTAGATTAGGTGACATGAGTATTTCTTCCACCATTTCTGGGAGCAACATTTTGAAGATGAAAAAATTAGTATTGGGGTTACAAATAGATTTACTCTGTGTCTATGAACATAGAGATAATTTATGAATAGACGATACTGTGATTAAATATTATAACTTGTTCCAACTTTAAATATTCGATTGAATTGATATCTGAAAATAAACAGAAAATCGTATATTTATATGCAATCATTCATTCCAACCAGAAATACATCTAAAGGTAATATTAGGGTTATGGTTTATCATGAAGAGTGTGTCAGTTTTTCTTCAAAATGATTATGGAAATCGAAAAAAAAAGCGTTTGGAAAGAAGTCTCATGAAAAAACAATCAAGTAACCTGGAGGAATACATGTGTTCTGAATCAGGAAATGATTGAAAGTGAATCAAAATCCTATAAATTATTGAAGTTGTTGATGAAATATATATCCTATGATGTGTATAAACTGTACAAATAGTAATGTACCAGTGTTGAATAAAATGAACTTCAACATAGACATCATATCCAAGAGGAATCTAGTTGCATTGATGTTAAACTGGGTCAGTTACTGTAGAAATATTAGGATTGTATGCACCACTCACTGAAGTTAGTTTTCAGTACTATAAAACAAATATGTAATTCAGGTGGATGAATATTTCTGAGAATAATATTGTGAAAAGTTGATTATAAATCCACATACATGAACGTGAATGAATTTAGGTAGTATATGTAAGACACATATATTTCATATTTTGAAATATTTTGAGAGTGTATATATATATATATATATATATATATATATATATATATACACCCCCCACACACACACACAACACACACACCCAGACAATAAAATGTAGCAATATATATGCCAATCAAAATTCATCATGAAGTATATATCATCCACAGATGCAAAAATATTTAATTTACTGAACATGGATTTATGTATAATGTTGTTCTACTAGGAGGCTCACCCATAGGTTGAATTTTCTGTTCCAACAGCGTTTAGGAGGAGTGATCTCTTCTCACAATTTGTATCTTCCAAGTCAGCCACCTCACAAGAATGTACATCTGATACCAGGTAGGATTCTATATGTGCATATAAAAATACATGTGCTGAATCGGCTACAGAGAAAGGGAGACAGGAATTCACATATTTGTTAACTTTAAAAACACATGGAGAACTATTTCAATTAAAAATTAACTAGATTTATAACACCTACCCTATATCATGCAAAAGGCAAGTGCAACTATACACCATGCCTCCTCTGAACTGCTTGTATTTCTATTCTGTTTGGGTTATTTTTCTCCATCATATTAGGATTTGTCATCAGAGTCTAGGAGGGTATGGGTTAGTGTCAGATGGCCCGGCTGGCAGGACACATCAACTTGGGTGTCGATCCTAGTTGGGGAGGAATGAAGGGACAAGAGACACGAGAGATGACAGCAAGACAGGAGTTCTGATCATGCTGCAAACTTTTATTATTCTCAGAGGGTATTTATATGCTGCGGATGGGAAAGCTCTCTTATCGGCAGTTGCTGGATGTCTTCACAGGGTGAGATAACCTCAGGATGTTTCAGGTAGACAGATGGTAGCCGGATGTCAAAAGGAGATAGATGGCTGTGGGATGTCTCCCAGGCAGGTTGTGTCCCAGGGGGATGTTTCTTGTGTCAGTCTATTTTTTGAAGGAGAACTTCCTTCTAGCCCCTGACATCTCCCCTTTTGTTATATAAAATATTCGACCATACCTTACAGGCCATGGATTTAGGGGGTGATAGTGGCTCTGTTTCTCTAGGATGCCTTAGAATATCTCCTGATTTGAGCGAGCATCTTTCCTAGGAGATTTCGTGTTGGCTTTGGCATGTTTTTGGAGGAGACGTCTTTGAGGGGATAGCATGCCAACCGCCATGCACCAGAGCATGTCATTCAGAGGTCTTGTGTTTGGGGATCCGTGGATCCATCCTCCTGCAGTCCTTCCTGGACCCTCCGTTATTATGGCCTAACGTGCTCATTCCAAGGGTGTGTCCTCCCCCAAGCGGAGGGGCCCATGGAGAACGAACCCTTATTGCAAGGGTAGAAGATGGTTGCTCAGAGCTGTTACTTATAGTTTTCTGTAAGAAAGAGAGATCTGTGGGGATGTAAACTTAATAAGCCTGTGAGAAGGGTTGAACATTCTTTTAAATGTTGGCAGTGCTGTCTTCCATCTCCAGACCATGATAGTGGACCTGTATGGGCTTAGAAACCAAAATATTAATCTGTTCTTTAATAAATTGTACCAGCCTCTTTATAATGCAGGGGCCTATGGACACCATTAAAAGTAAACCCAACAAAGGGACTAATAGGGGAAGAAGGTAGGGTAGAAATCCATTATGCCCAATCCAGAGGGGATTTTCAAATAGTTCCCTTTGTCTCTTTTCTGGATCTTCTTGAAGCTGCTTAATTTTAATGCGTACTATGCCTGATTTATTAGCATAAAAGCAGCATCGTTCCCCTAAAGCTAAGCAAATACCTCCCTGGTTAGCTGTCAGCAAATCTAAGCCTCGTCTGTTTTGAAGGAACACTTCTGCCAGGGAATTTATTTGGTCCTGCAAATCTTTAAAGGTTCCTGATAAAGTTTGTACATAATTTATAAGTTGTTGAGACAGGCGATGGTAAGAGTGAATAGCCGTGCCTAAGCCACTGTACCTGTGCCCACAGCAGCTGTTATTCCAAGGCTGGCAATGAGTGGTAAAGCCTGTATTGACCACCTATGTCTTTTGACTAAAGTGTCTAGGCTAGAAATTGGTAGAGGTTCATCTCCTGGGACAATAGTTATATCAGGGAGTAATAAAGCAAGAACACAACCAATGGTCCAATTCGCTGGAAGCGTGGGAAGGCCGAGTTTCCTCCACACATAAAAACTGTGCCATTGGAGGGACAAAGAGATGGGGTGGGTGAGGAATAATTTTATACTGTTGAGCAATTTCCAAAGGAAGTAAGTCGAACATCAATATCATAGGTATTATTCTGCATCGCGCCTAAAAGAAATAATGTAAAAGTGCCTATAGGCTGTACTTTAAAGGGAAATCCGGGTTGGCATGTATTATCATTGTCCATGATAGAATTAATAGGAACTGCCATAGGCATGATTGCCCCTGCTGTCATGCAGAGCCAGCAATCACCAGCAAGGGTGGGGTTCGAATTATTAAGCTAGGAGAATGTAGTTTGCAAAATATCTAATGTATTGGTATCTAAACCTGGGAACTGGGATTTCGGCTACATTAAGGGATGATATGTGAGCTCAGGGATTTGGAGTTTCAAAAGTTTGATTATCTGAGGATGCTTGACAGAATAAGTGGGTCCTCCACCATCAGAGACCCCTGTAGGGGCCTTAATGGGCCAGTAGGAACCTTTTCCGACAGTGCCTTGGCACCCAGCTGACTGTAGCTTGGTGTATTTGCCATCTCCTCCATGGTCAAAGAGAATGGGGGTATAATGAATAGTGGTCCCCCTGCTGCATGAGTTTTAGTTAGGGAGGCTTCAAAAAATTGTTCTCCCTGTTTATTAACACAAAGTGAAGCCGACACATTACAAGAGACATGCATCGCCTGGGTATGCGTACAAGTTGCAGAACAATTTTGGAGAGCTTTACTTGTACTAGGGGGAATAATCTTTGGCTTGTTAACACATACCCATTTAGGCTGATGAACTCCTCCGAGATTATGGTCAACCTTGGCACGGAGGCAAGTCACCTTAGTCATGCAGTCAGCAGTCTGGGTCCAACTAGTGGGAGCCTCAGTCCAAAATCCTCCTTTGCATTCACGGGGGGGGGGGGGCAAAAAGGTACTCCATGATGTTGGAAATTGGAGGTCCAAGGCCTCCGTGTTCAAACCTGTTCAGCAGAAGTGCCTTAAGCAGGATCCTCGCACAGATTGTTGGCTGTATCTGAAATGGAGGAAAATTTGTCCTCGGGGGAGGGCCTCCGTCCCTGGGTTGAGGTAAGTAATTTACCTGTTTAACCAGGCATTCTGGTAACCATCTTGGGGATGCTTGCTCTTGGTCCAAAACACAAGCTGAGCCTCATCCCCTGATGAGGATAGGATGTGGGCGTTTTCATTTATTTGTAATGGGATTGCACCACATAACAGGCGAGCGAACAGAATTGGACGAAGGATGCCAGTGTCTGTCTGTGGCCAAATGGCCTTCACTGTCTAAGGTAAGAAAAATAAGGGCAAATAATGCATGGTTAAGGCGATCCCTGGGAGTGGTAAATACAAGGGCGGAAGCCTTAAGACGGGATAGCCAAGTCTTTAAGCTAAGCTGGGCAAGTTCCACATGCCTTGGCCCTGAGAGTTGTATGGAATTTCAGTAGTATGACAAAATTGCAAGGTAGCACAAAACTGTTTAAACTTGGCACTGGTATATGCAGGACATTTATCTGTTTTAACATGTATTGGTTTACCCATTACGAAAAAGGCTGAAACAAGATGAGAAAGGACATCTTTGGTAGCCTCTCCAGAATGTGGTGATGCAAAACTAAAGCCGCTGAAGGTATCTATAGAAACGTATATATATTTGGTTTTTCAAAATTCAGGAAAATGAATAACATCCATTTGCTAAACCTGATTGGGCTGTAATCCTCGGGGGTTAACTCCCAAGTGTTGAATGGGGAGGGAGACAGTGCAACCAGGGCATGCTTTTACTATTTCTCATGCATGTTGCCTGGTAATTTTCCAAAGTAATTGATGGCTCTGGGAATTTAGATGGTGAAGATTTTGTAACTCCATGGCCTTTTGAATGGAGCCAACAAAAATTGGAAAGATGGAACGTGTTGCTGCATCAGCTTGGGCATTACCTTGTGTTAGAGGGCTCAGAAGGTCAGAGTGTGTCATGATGTGTCCTAAGGAAAATGCATGTTTTCTGGCCTGAATTAGCTGCTGAAGCTGGTGAAACAGAAAGGGGGAATTGGAAGAAGCCATAATGGTGGGTGAAATCTCCAGCAGGGGCACAGAAAGAGCAATGTAGGCACTGTCTGTATAAATATTAACAAGATTATCAAAAAAACTTTATGAAAACTTGTGTTATGGTGAACAATTCCACAAACTGAGCTGACTGATAGACAGTATCAAAGGTGGTAGGCTTGTTATTGACAACAAAGACTGCACGGCCATTACTGGAACCATCTGTAAAGACAGTAAGTTCTTGAGGAATGGGAGCCTTTTGAGTAATTTTGGGAAAAATAAATGAATGTAACTGGACAAAATTTAAAACGGGGTCATTGGGGATGTGGTTATGAATTGTTCCCAAAAAGCCTGATAGGGCAATACCCCATTGATCCATGTCTCTAGTAAAAATTGTAGTAAGGGTTTGGTCCTTAGTATATAGAATTAAAATATTATCAGGGTCTTTGCCAAAATGTTTTCGAGAAAGCAAACGACCTTTAAAAATAAGAGAAGCTACCTGAGCAAGATAAACAGTAATAACCTTGGAGGATGTGGTGGATACAAGGACCAAAAGCAAGGGGCAGCCTTTATTTTTAAAATGTGGATCTTGCTGCCAAAATATTCCTGTGGGTGTATGAGGAGTGTGGAAAATAACCAGAACCAGAGGAAGGTTATAAGAAATTTGTGTAACAAACTTTTGGGCAATGGCTTCTGTGGCTTGGTTTAATGCATGTCATGCCTCGGGAGTAAGCTTTTGAGGGGAGGAGGGGTGGGAATCACATATCAAAATATCATTAAGGGGCAAAAGTACACAAGTGGGTAATTTTAAATATGTTCCTAGCAATTGAATATCCCCCAGTAATATTTGAAAATCATTAAGTGTTTGAAAATGGTAAACACATAGTTGTATTTTAGGAATTTGGATCTGATTATCTTGAAGTTTAAGGCCCAAATAGGTATAAGGGTCCTGTGTTTGAAACTTATCTGGAGCTATCTGTAGTCCCAAGGTAGTGAGGTTTTGTAAAAGTCCAAGTAACAATTATTAAGGTCATGGGTATTAGGTGCAGCAATTAACAATCATCCATATAATGTAAAATATAATTTTGTGCTCATCGCTCTCTCACCGGGTCTACTGCTTGAGCAACGTGTTTTTGGCAAAGACTAGAGCTGTTGGCCATACCTTGGGGAAGAACCTTCCATTGAAATCTCTGCATAGGGCCCTGAAAATTAATGTGAGGGAGACTAAAGGCAAAATAGGGTCTATCCTCAGGATGTAAAGGAATGGTAAAAAAGCAATCTTTTAAGTCAATAACCATTTTACAATAGTTTTTTGGAATCGCCACTGGTGTGGGAATGCCTGGCTGTAGTGCTCCCATCGGGCGCATAACTTTATTAATGGCACACAAATATTGTAAAAGGCACCACTTGCCTGATTTTTTCTTGATAATAAAAATAGGAGTAATCCATGATGAGGTTGAGGGCTTTACATGGCCGGCTGCAAGCTGTTCCTGCACTAACGTGGAGGCAGCCTCCAATTTTTCTTGGGTAAGGGGCCACTGATCCACCAACACAGGAGTCTGAGTCTCCCAAATAATTTTATCTGCATGGGGTACAGGAGGGTCAGGGACTGACACTAAAAATCTGAATACACAAGTCCACATGTATTTGTTTTTGTATGGGTTGTATAGGCTCCACCAGTCCTTGTTTCAGTATCCCCAGGCCTGTACCAGGAACAAAATTCATAGGAAGCATTTGATGAGTCACCATGGAATTGGGACTGGCGAGAATAACTTCCAATAACTCAAAATATCTCCTCCCTATACGTTAACAGGGAGGTCAGAATCAACGAAAGGAGTGACAGTTGACTTATTACCATCTTTATCAGTGCAGCTAATAGACCTAGAGCTGACCAGAGGATTTTTTTATTTTCCTATCCCTTTAAGGTCAGTCAAGGATGGAGTGAGGGGCTAACCTGATGGCTTGTATTTTTGAGAAATAATTGTGGCATCAGCTCCAATATCTAGAACTCCTTGGAATTCTTTTCCTTCAGTAAGTAAGGTAAGGGTGGGTCTATTGTGAGAAATGGGCTGAACCCAATACACATCAGAGAAGCCCAAGAAGGCAGTCCCCCGAGGTAGGTTTGGGTTTTGGAAATGCCTCCTGAATCCAAGGGAAGGAGAATTAATTGTGCAAGTCTTGTTCCTGCTGGGATGGCGGCAACTCCATTAATAGCAGTGGCCAGTATTTTTATTTCTCCAGTGAAATCATTATCATTAATGCCAACGAAGACCTGAACACCTTGTATGGTAGTGGAGGCTCTTCCAAGATTAAGGGCACATGTATGAGATGGAGGGGGACCCATAATTTCATTGGGTATTATCTGGGGCCCTTGCATTGGGTCTAATATTGTATTTGTGGCAGCACAGAGGTCCAATTTTGTGCTGCCTGGGGTGGCTAGTTGGAGGGAGGCAATTGTGGAGAAGGATTTTGTGGTAGGTTGGGAGTTTAGGAGGGAACAAACTTTATTGCTCCTGTGTTTGTCGTGGGGGATGTTGTGGCCGGGGGCTGGCCCCGCAGGGAGTTTCCCGAGAAGTAGGAAGAAATAGGCTGTCTGAGGGCATTTGTCTTAGATCTACACTCACTGGCCCAGTGATGACCTTTACCACTTCTATGGAAAAGGGTAGCTGGGGGCGGTTAAGCCCCAGTTTGAGGAGACGCTATTCCTAGGCTTTGTTTGCCTGTGGGACACTCACATGCAAAATGGCCAGGTTGTTTACAAGTAAAGCAAGTACGTGAGCCAGGATTGTGAAAGGCCTTGGTAAAGGCGGTCCCTGAAGCCAGACCCATGGCATGGGCTGCACCCACATCTGCACAGAGTCTAATAACTTCAGAAAGTTTCCCTTTATCATTATGTGGTTGAAGAACATTCTGACATGCTAGGTTGGCATTTTCAAAGGCAAGATGTTTTACATAGGTGCTTTCACCTTCGCTTGGTAAATCCTATAGGCTGTGGCAGGGTCCTGAGAGGTCGCGGGTGTTCTGAATGGTAGAGAGCTGCTTCCTTCTCCAAGATAGCGTCCTCCACAGGGGTCAATGTGTCTCTGGGATTTAAAACTGGATAAAGGTGGTTTTTAATCATTGGAGCCTTATTAATTAGGGTCGTATTTTTAGGGGGACCAGGAAGGTTCTCAGGGTCCTGGGAAGACTGAGAAGGTTCTATGTCTATACTAATGATGGGCATGCAGAGGGGGGACGAGAGGTCTTTTGCATAATCTCTTCCCCAATCCTGACAAGTTGTAAGGTACCATTGTCAAAGCGAAAACTTTTAAGAATTTCATTAATTAAGTTCCAGTAAGAAAAGGTGGGAACTGGCATTTTTTCTGGGCCAAATGATTCATAATAATCTTTTAAACAGTCTCCTACTCTAAGCCATTTTTGCCATCAATGGTCCCTTCAAGAGGAAACCATGGACACAATTCTCCTATGTATGAAAAGAAAAATTTTAAGTCCTTTTTTTTAACATGTGCCCCTCATGTCTTGAAGGACTCCTTGAGGCCTGAAATAAACAAATCATGTGACGATACTGCTTGTCACATGGTGCGTCACTCACCGTGCATCATCCCCACCTTCCTCCTGGATATGTCTCCGGGTGGTGTCTGCTGAGGCGATCGTGAGCTCCTCTTGACCAAGTCTTCCAGAAGGAAGGGGTTCCCCCTCAGTCAAAGGCTTGAGGCCCAGTCGGTGGGCGCCAGATGTCCCGGCCGGCAGGACACATCAACGTGGTCAGCGAACCTAGATGGGGAGTAATGAAGGGACAAGAGGCATGAGAGATGAGAGCAACACAGGAGTTCTGATCAAGCTGCAAAATTTTATTGTTCACACATGGGTATTAATATGCTGGATATGGGAAAGCTCTCTTATCAGCAGTTCCTGGATGTCTTCACAAGGTGAGATAACTTCAGGATGTTTCTGGAAGAAAGGTGGCCACAGGATGTCTCAGGGACATATATGGCTACAGGATGTCTTCCAGACAGGATGTCTCCTGGGGGCTGTTTCTTGTAAGTGTCAGGCTGTTCTTTGAAGAAGAATTCCTTCTACCCCTGACAGTCAGGGATTCAGTATTTCGAATGAAAAATTGGAAAATGAATCCAATGTGTAGGCAAATATGTGCTACCCAAAAATCTTCCCACTCTCATTCAGAACAATGCCTTGACATTTCCTTCACTCCAAGTAAGACATAATTAGAGGAGAAGAGTTAGAAATCTGTGAATACATATCGGTAATGGAAAATGCTCAGGAGTTCACAACCTTCGAGGTTGTAGAGGAGTTTCCAAAAGTAAAGGACAGGGTAAAAACTCCAAAAACATGGAGCTCTGCAGGCCTAAAGACTTCTTGAGAAACTGCCTCTGAGATTGGGCACCTGAAATATATGTTGATGACAGGAGCTTTAGCTTCCTTTGTAGTGAGACCATCAAAGCTGGGTCTGCATCAATATGACCTGGAGGACATGGTTTCTTTTTTTCCTATGAACATGAAGCAGTAGGGCAGAATTCTCTCTTTATAGGTAAACTGTTGCGACTGGGGGCTAAGTGTCTTGCAGTGTGGACTGTGAAGCCATTTGGTCATCCTCCACTTTTCGTGGTGTTTCTTGCAGCTGCACTGGGAGTTTGGTATTTGCTTCACAAAATACGAGAAGTTCAACTGGGACACAGTGATGGAGGGAGTTCTGTCATGTGTGGTGGGTAAGGGTCTGCAGGAGAATGCACCAACCTGGCTTATATCCCACATAGCTTGCCCCCTTGACCACAGCAATCTGATTCTAAACATTGCCCTTCAACCTGTCCATATAACAAGATGCCTTTACATACAAGGGTATGGGGGCTGCACCATATCAGTCACAAGGCATTTGAAAGCCAATGGCATATCCACATCAGCCCACCACAGATGTTTTAACACAACCTGCACACCACTGCTCTAGGCCGACTACTCATCAGGCTCCAAGTTACTGGCATCTCTGTTCTACACCATTTTCATGAAACCCAGTCAATCAAGGCACTGTCTGGTACATTCATGATCAGCAATAGGACACCTAAAGGTTCTCCAGTGCCACCAGGTGATGGGAATTTCCAAACTTTAATGATATTTATCTAGGCATTTTTCATGGATGAAGTTGAAGGCACTGTGGGTTTCAATTTATTCAGGAACCATTAAATGGAGAAGAAGCTCATTTCAATGAAAGCTCTGGAGAATTCTAACAGGCAAGGCTTCCCAAAGACAGGCTAAAAGGTCACATTAAGCCAGGCATTTGAGGTCTACAATGTGAGGTCCATGTGTGGTTTGACTTGCAACGATGGCTGCCAAGTCTTTAAGAATAAAATCATGTGATGTCCTTCCTGAGATTTCCAGTGCTCTTCGGAAAGCCTCCCTGGGCCTAGATCTCAGTTTCCAAGGGCGACTCTCATGCGTGGCCTCCTAAAATCCCAACACAATACATGGCAATACTTCTTTGAGGTCAGTTCCAGAACTCAGTCTCTAAGGGGAATCACATAAGGGTTCAAGCCCAGGTGGACATAGCCATTTCTTCCAACGGCCACAAAAATGACCACAATTAAAACCAAAACACTCCCACATGACACACCTGATGCAAAGACCTTCCTGACTTTCAGGGCAACAGAAGAATCGGTAAGCAAAATGTCCAAAGCAGGGTTTTTCCAATGAGGCATTCCTGGTCTCACTGATATCTGAGCTTTCTGAGATGCTCGCCATTCCCTTCAGCTATCCAGTACATGGCCATGTCACAGAGATTTGAGGTGGTACATATATTTGACAGAAAACTATGAGCCTATTCTGGAGAGTGCACACAATTCAGGAAGAAAACAGGAACTTAAGAAGTTAGCAGGTGTTCCCCATCGATAAGTCAAGCTGCAGTCCATTCATGAATTGGGCAGGATGAAAGCTGAGAAGCTTTCTACTAGACAGGACTCACCAATTGATGCATTTTCTTTTCTAATGTCTACAACCAGGGACACAGTGGTATAAACAGACATAGAAACACTCGCCTTGTCAAATGACTTACTAGAAACAGTTCCCTCCAAACCAAACAAACCGCCATTCCTACCTATTCTCAGAATATGAGACAAAACCACAAACCCACACCCACACCCACAAAGACACCTCCTTCCCCAATGTAGGTCTGTGACTATCCGGAGTGTCCTCTGACTGGTGGGCCATACTATGTTCCAATGAAATGGCATGTCCTGTCTCAGATCTGGTCTCCTTGGCCAACTCTGTGAAGTTGTCAGGAGCCAGCAGTGAGCCACTACCTACTTTCTCAGGAAAAGCCCCTCTTCAGAGCTTTCCTGGTTTTGGCCGTCCTCACATCAGTAGGTAGCAAGAATGACTGACTCTGTCCTTGGTAAGTCCAAACAAGTGAGACCACTGGGACTGGGACTGCCTCTTGGTGCCTGGCTTCTTGGATACCAAGTTCAGAGAGTTCCATCAACAAAGAAGTGAGGTGAGGTCACTTCCTTAAGGAACTGAATCAGATCACTGCCTTGGTAACCACTTTGTCCTAACAGTTGCTTCCAAGACTACCATGAGATGGAGGCTGCCCCTACTTTCTGTGACACTTTCACAAGGTAGAATGGTATATCAACCATAGGCACCTAGGAACAGCTCTCCACACCAACCTGGTTTGGTCCATCTTCTCTACATTAAGAAGAGAGAGGCTGATTCATAAACAACCCTTCATCCTGACCAGGTTGTTTTCCATGGAAGCTGACTTTTGCTCTCTCAGGTCCTTCATAGTTTTCTACATCTTCTCCAGGAATCATTTCTGCATGGACCTTGAGGTTCTCAGGAGGTGGAAGATCCCCTACATTCCTGTATTGTAAGACCAACTCTGTCCCTGCTCTTCTGTAAAGTTAGATTGAGGGAACAGTGTATGGTTAGGGTTAATAATATGTTCAATTTGAATTAGGAATCATTCTGCTGGATGAATAATGGTACTGGGAACCTGCGACATTTATAAGTATATATAGGTGAAATATATGTATGAAAACAGAAATCTAAGTAAGATTTGAAGCGCAGAATGGGGATGGGCCCTTGATTGTGATACTTAGCGTTGAATTATGTTCTGCACAGATGTCTGAGATAGATCGATATACAATGGCATTAGACCCTGTACCTTGGATTATTGAATGTATAAGAGAACATCCAGTCAAAAAGGGATAATGGGTAGGATTAGGAAGATAGTCAGTAGGTTTAAGAAGAAGAGTGAGTATAGGATTTGGAACAAAAGTTCCTTAGCAATAGGGTTTGGATTAGAGTGTGAATGTAAGTGTCAGCACAATTGAAGAGTCAGTCACAATGATGAACTGCGGAAAGTATGTAGGAAAGCTGATATAAATAGAGACATTATGATATCAGGAAAAGTATAAAGTGAGAGATAGGATTAGATATTTTCAACAGGGTTGAGTTTGAATATATAATCTTGGCAAGAAACAAATATGTTGTCACAAATAGGATTGAATTTTGAGAGCATTAGCCAAACTTGATATGGATGGTTTTAGTAATCCATGTTCACTTTACATTTAGTCTTTGGTGCAAACATAAGTGTGACCATTTCTTTTTGTGTCCAGAATTTTACTCTGATAAAATGTATATGTAGATCAGATGACATGAGTATTTCTTCCACCATTACTGGGAGCAAAATTTTGAAGACGTATAAATTAGTATTGGGTTTACAAAGAGGTGTACTCTGTGTCTATGAATATAGAGACAATGCATGAATAGACAATAGTGTGAATAAATAATATAACTGGTTCCACTTTAAATAATGGATTTATTTGATATATGAAAATATATAAGAAATCTTATATTGATATACAATCATTCATTCCAACCAGTTATACATCTAATAGTAATATTAGGGTTATAGTTTATCATGAAGGGTGTGTGAGTTTTGCTTCAAATTTGATTATGGAAATCGAAAATAATATGTTTGGAATGAAGTCTCATGAAAAAAACAGTCAAGAAACATTGAGGATTACATGTGTTCTAAAGCAGAAAATGATTGAAAGTGAAACAAATGCCTATAATTTTGCTAACGTATGGATGAAATATATATCCTATAATGTGCATAAACTGAAGAAATTGTAACATACCAGTGGTGAATAAAAATGAACATCAAAATACACATCATGTCCCATAGGAATCTACTTGCATTGATGACAAACTGGATCAATTATTGTAGAAATATTAGGATTTGTATCCACCATTCACTGAAGTTATTTTTCATTTCTAGGAAAAAAATATGTATTTCAGGTGGATGAATATTTCCGTGAATAATCTTGTGAAATGTTAACTCTAAATCCACATACATGAATATGAATGAATTTAGGGAGTGTATAATAAGACACATATATTTTATATTTTAAAAAAATTTAGTGTGTGTGTGTGTGTGTGTATATATATATATATATATATATATATATATATATATATATATACACACACACACACACACACACACACACACACACACACACAGAGACATTAAAAATTAGCAATACATATGCCAATCGAAATTCACCATGAAATATATATCATCCACAGATCCAAAAATATTCATTTTACTGAACATGGATTTATGTATAATGTTGTTCAACTAGGAAGCTCACCCATGTTTGAAATTTCAGTTTCAACAGCGTTTAGGCGGAGTGATCTATTCTCACAATTTCTATCTGCCAAGTCAGCCACCTCACAAGAGTGTACCTGTGGTACCAGGTAGAATTCTATATGTGCATATAAAAATACATGTGCTGAATAGGCTACAGAGAAAGGGAGAGAGGAATTCACATATTTGTTTACTTTAAGTACCCATGGAACTATTTCAATTAAAAATTAACTTGAATTATAACACCTACAATTTATCATGCAAAAGCCAAGTCTAACTATACACCATGCCTCCTCTGAAATGCTTGCATTTCTATTCTGTTTGGGTTATTTTACTCCATTATATTAGGATTAGTAGTAAGAGTCTATTAGGGTATGGGTTAGTGTCAGTTATTCAGTATTTCAAATGGAAAATAGGAAAATAAATCCAATGTGTATGCAAATATGTGCTACAAAAAATTCCCACTATCATCCAGAACAATGCCTTGACAATATCTTCGCCCCTAGTAAGACACAATTAGAGAAGAAGAGTTAGAAAATCTGTGAATACATACCTGGAATGGAAAATGTTCAGGAGTTCACAACCTTGGAGGTGGTAGAGGAGTTTCCAAAAGTAAGGGACAGTGTAAACACTCCACAAACATGGAGCTATGCTGGCATTAAGACTTCTTGAGAAACTGCCTCTGAGGTTGGACACTTGAAAAATATGTTGTTGTCAGGAGCTTTAGCTCCCTGTGTACGGAGACCATCAAAGCTGGGTCTGCATCTATGTGACCTGCAGGATATGGTTTCTTATTTTCTAATGAACATGAGGAAGCAGTGATGAATTCTCTCTTTGTAGATAAACTGTGGCCACTGGGGGCTAAGTGTCTCCCTGTGTGGACTTTGAAGCCATTTGGTCATCCTCCAATTTTCGTGGTGTTTCTTGCAGCTGCACTGGGTGTTTTGTATTTGCTTCACAACATACAAGGATTTCAAATGGGTCACAGTGCTGGTGGGAGTCCTGTAAGGTGTGGTGGGTCAGGGTCTTCAGGAGAATGCACCAACCAGGCTTCTATCCCACATTTCTTGCTCCCTTGACCATAGCAACCTGATTCTGAACATTGCCCTGAAACCTGTCCATATAACCAGATGCCTTTTCATATAATTTTCTGCTGGCTGCACCAAGTCAGTCACAAGCCATTTGGAAGCCAATGACACACCCACATGGCCACACCACAAATATATTATCAGACAACTGCACACCACTGCTCTAGGCCCACTACTCAGCAGGCTCCAACTTACTGGCATCTGTGTTCCACACCATTTTCAAGAACTCCAGTCAATCAAGGCACTGTCTGGTACACTCATGAGCAGCAATAGGACATCCAATGGTTCTCCAGTGCCACCTGGTCATTGGGAATTTCAAAAATTTCATGGTATTTATCTATCCATTGTTCAAAAATGAAGTTGGAGGCACTTTGGGGTTTTCATTCTTCCAAGAACCATTAAATGGTGAGGAAGCTCATTTCAATGAAAGCTCTGGAGAACGCTCACAGGCAAGGCTTTCCAAAGAGTGGTCAAAATGTCATATGCAGACATTGAGGTCTAAAATGTGAGGTCCATGTGTGTTTTGACTCTTAACTATGGCTGCCAAGAGTTTCAGAATAAAATCATGTGATATCCTGGTTGAGATTCTCAGTGCTCTGTGGAAAGCCACCCAGGGCCCAATCTCAGGTTTCAAGGGTGACTCTCATGCGTGGCCTCCTACAATCCCAACACAATTAATGGCAATACTTCTCTGAGGTCAGTTCCAGAACTCAGTCTCGAAGGAGAATCACACCCGAGTTCAAGCCCATGTGGACCCAGTCATCTCTTCCAACCGCCACACAAATGACCACAATTGAAACCAAAACATTCCCACATGACCCTCATCTTCTTCCATATAGACACTCATCATAAACTCTTGCTGGAGGTTTCCATGAGGAGCGCAGCCCAAGGCCATGTCCAAAATATGCACCCTTGCCCGTCATTTGCCTAAAATGAGGGTGGCCTTGACACCCTTCCTGTGAACCAGGAGTGATCAAATAGGCCTGCCTTTAATACTGCTCTGCTTCTCCAATTTGAGGCCAACTGACTGTCAGGTATAGATTCTTTATGTGATTTGGCATCATGGGAGAACCCAAGCACTTCTGCAGGAGTTCAAAGAACTCATTTGACCCAGAGGATCCTATTCTCACTTGATGGAGGTTAGGAACCTAACAGAGGAAGGCAAGAAACTTCATCCACAATGACTGATATTTTTACCATTTTCGTTTTCAATACACACATGGGAACTTTCTTTATATCCATCAGGTGCTGAGAATCTAATCCATAGCCTGACCCAGAGGCAAGCAGCTGATTCAGACACATCCCTTTCGAAAGCAATTAAGCAAAGCACCACAGGTGATGGCCATTCATTTGCATTTAAAAACTGTTTACTTCAGGCTTCAAAAAGGAGTGGCCTGAGGTAAGGACCTTCCTGACATTCAGGGCCACAGAAAAATAGGTAAGCAGAAGGCCCAAAACAGTGTTTCTCCACTGAGACTTTCCTGGTCACACTGATATCTGAGTTTCCTGAGATGCTCGCCATCCCATTCAGCTATCCAGTACATGGCCATGTCACAGAGCTTGGAGGTGTTACATATCTTGGACACAAAACCATGAGCCTATTCTGGGTAGTGGCCAAAATTTAGGAAGAAAACAGGAACTTAGGAAGATAGTAGGGGTTGCCCATCCATAAAGCAACCTGCAGTCCAGTCATAAATTGGGTAGGATGAATGATGGAAAACTTTCTTCTAGACAGGACATATCCATTGATGCATTCTCTTTTCTTATTTCTACAACCACGGACACAGTGAGATACACAGATATAGAAACACTCACCTTGTCAAACGACTTTTTAGAAGCAGTCCACTCCAAACCAAACAAATCGCCTTTCCTACCTATTCTCAGAACATGAGACAAAACCACAAACTCACACCCACACCCACAAAGGCACTTCCTTCCCCCAATATGTCTGTGACAATCCGGAGTGTCCTTTGACTGTGGACCATATTGTTACCCTGAACTGGCCTGCCCTGTCTCAGATCTGGTCTCCGTGGCCAAATCTGTGAAGTTGTCAGGAGCCAGCGATGACCAACTACCTGTTTTCTTAGGAAAGGACCCTCTTCAGAGCTGTCCTGGCATTTGGCCATTCTCACATCAGTAGGTACCAAAAAAGACTCTCTCTGCCCTTGGTAAAACCAAACATGTGATCCCACTAGGACTGTTACTGGGACTGGCTCTGGATGCCTGGCTTCCTGAATCCCAAGTTCAGAGAGTTCCATCACCAAGTAAGTTAGGTGAAGTCACTTTCTTCATGAAATGAATGAGGTCACTGCCTTGGCAACCACTTTGTCCTAACAGTTGCTGCCAAGGGTCTCATGAGATGGAGGCTGTTCCTACTTTCTGTGACACTGTCACAAGTTAGAATGGTATACCAACCATATGCACCGGGGAACTTCTCTCCATACAGGCCTGCTTTGGTCCATCTTCTCTACATTAAGAAGAGAGAGGCTGATTCAGACACATCCTTTCATCCTGTCCAGGTTCTTTACCATGTCAGAAGACTTTTGCTCTCTTTGGTACTACATAGCTGCCTACAACTTCTCCAAGGATCATTTCTGCATTGACCTTTGAGGTTCTCAGCAGGTGGAAGATCCCCTACATTCCTGTATTGTAAGACCAACTCTATCCCTGCTCCTCTGTAAAGGTAGATTGAGGGAACAGCGTATGGTTAGGGTTAATAACAGGTTCAAATTCGGTTGGGAATCATTCTGCGGGATGAATAATGTTATTGGGAACCTGCGAAATTTAAAAGAATATATAGGTGAAATATAAGTTTGAAAACCCAAATCTATGTAAGTTTTGAAGCCCAGAAGTGTATTGGGCCCTTGGGTAGGATACTTAGCTTTGAATTATGTTCTGCACAGATGTCTCTGATTAATCGCTATACAATGGCATAGGACCTTTACCTTGGATGATTGAATGTCGAAGAGAACATGCAGTCAAAAAGGGATAGTCGATAGGATTAGGAAGATAGTCAGTAGGTTTAGAAAGAAGAGTGAGTATAGGATTTGGTCAAAAACTTTTTTAGCAATAGGGTTTCGGGTAGAGAGTGAATGTAAATGTCAGCACATGTGAAGAGTCATTCAAAATGATGAACTGGGGAAAATATGTAGGAAAGTAAATATCAATTGAGACAAAAGGAAATCAGGCAAAGTATAATGTGAGTTATAGGATTAGACATTTTCAACAGGGTTGAGGTTGAATATATAATCTTAGCAAGAAACAAATATGTAGTCACCAATTGGATTGACATTTGAGAGCATTAGGCAACCTGGACATGGATGTTATTACTAATCCATGCTCACTTTCCATTTAGGCTTTGGTACAATCATAAGTGTGATCTTTGCATTTTGTGTCCATAATATTACTGTAATAAAATATATATGTAGATCAGGTGACATGAGTATATCTTCCACCATTTCTGGGAGCAATATTTTGAAGACGTATAAATTAGTATTGGGGGTACAAACAGGTGTACCCTGTTTCTATGAATATACAGATAATGCATGAATGGAACATACTCTGAATAAAACCTATACTCATTCCACTATAAATAATGGATTGAATTGATATCTGAAAAAATACAGGAAATCAAATATTGATATACAGACATTCATTACAACCAGTTATACATCAATGATAATATTAGTATTAGGATTTTCATGAAGAGTGTGTGAGTTTTGCTTCAAAATTGATTATGGAAATCGAAAATAATGTGTTTGGAAAGAAGTCTCATGAAAAGAGCAGTAAAGAAACATGGAGGAATACATGTTTTCAGAAGCAGGAAGTGATTGAAAGTGAAACAAATTCCTATATATTTTTGAACTTTTGGATGAAATATATATATTATGATGTGCATAAACTGAATAAATAATAATGTCCCACTGTTGAATAAATATGAATGTCAAAATACATATCATGTCCCATAGGAATCTACTTGCATTGATGTTAAACTGGGTCAGTTACTGTAGAAATATTAGGATTTGTATACACCATTCACTGAAGTTAGTTGTCAGTACTAGGAAACAAATATGAATTTCAGGTGGATGAATAGTTTGGAAAATAATCTTGTGAAAAGTTGATTATAAATCCACATAAATGAATATGAATGAATTTAGGGCGTGTATAATAAGTCACATATATTACATATTTTGAAATATCTGGAGAGTATATATATATATATATATATATATATATATATATATATATATAGAGAGAGAGAGAGAGAGAGAGAGAGACAGAGAGAGAGACATTAAAAACTAACAATATATATGCCAATCAAAATCCATCATGAAATATATATCATCCACAGATCCAAAAATATTCATTATACTGAACATGGATTTATGTATAATGTTGTTCAACTAGAAAGTTCACCCATAGTTTGAAATTTCAGTTCCAATAGCACTTACGAGGAGTGATCTCTTCTCACAATTTGTATCTGCCAAGTCAACCACCTCACAAGAATGTACGTGTGGTACCAGGTAGAATTCTATATGTGCATATAAAAATACATGTGCTTAATAGGCTACAGAGAAAGGGAGAAAGGAATTCACATATTTGTTAACTTTAAAAACACATGGAGAACTATTTCAAAAAAAATTTGCAAGATTTATAACTCCTACCCTATATTATGCAAAAGGCAAGTCCAAGTATACACCTTGCCTCCTCTGAACTGCTTGTACTTCTTTTCTGTTTTTTGTTATTTTTCTCCATCATATTAGGATTAGTAGTCAGAGTCTAGTTTGGAATTGGTTAGGGTTAGAGATTCAGTGTTTTAAAGGGAAATTGAAAAATGAATCCAATGTCTATGCAAATATGTGCTACCCCAAAATCTTCCCACTCTCATCCAGAACAATGCCTTGACATTATCTTTTACCAAAGTAAGATACAGTTAGAGGAGAAGAGTTAGAAAATCTGTGAATACATATCTGGAATGGAATTTGCTCAGGAGTTCACAACCTTGGAGGTGGTAGCAGAGTTCAAAATAGTAAGGCAAAAGGTAAACACTTTTCAAACATGGAGCTCTGCTGGCCTAAAAAATTCTTGAGAAACTGCCTCTGAGGTTGGGCACTTGAAATACATGTTTTTTTCAGGAGATTTAGTTCTTTTATAGAGAGACCATCAAAGCTGGTTCTGCATATATGTGACCTGTAAGACATGGTTTCTTATTTTTCATTGAACATGTGGCAGCAGTGCTGAATTATTTTTTTGTAGCTAAACTGTGGACACTGGGGCTAAGTTTCTCCCTGTGCTAACTGGGAAGACATTTGTTCATCCTCCACTTTTAGTGGTGTTTCTTGCTGCTGCACTGGGAGTTTGGTATTTGCTTCACGAAATAAAGGAGGTCAATTGGGACACATTGTTGGAGGGAGTTCTGTCACGTGTGGTGGGTGAGGGTTTGCAGGAGAATGCAATAACCAGGCTTCTATCCCACATAGCTTTCCCCCTTGACCATAGCAACCTGATTCTGAACATTTCCCTGAAACCTCTCCATATAACAAGATGCCTTTACCTATTGGGTCTGTTGGCTGAAACCATATCAGTCACAAGCCATTTGGACGCCAATGGCATTTCCACGTGGCCTCACCACAGATGTTTTGTCACACATCTGCTCACCACTGCACTAGGCCCACTAATCAGCAGGCACCAACTAACTGGCATCTCTGTTCTACACCATTTTTATGAAACCCTGTCAATCAAGGCACTGTCTGGTATACTCATGATCAGCATCAGGACATCCAAAGGTTTTCCAGTGCCAACTGGTCATTGAAATTTCAAAAATTTCATGGTATTTATCTAGCCATTATTCAAGGAAGAAGTTGCAGTCACTGTGGGTTTCAATTCATTCAGGAACCATTAAATGTTAAGGAAGCTCATTTCAATGAAAGCTCTGGAGAACAATCACAGGCAAGGCATCCCAAATAGTGGCCAAAAGGTCACATGAAGCCAGGCCCATTGAGGTCTACAATGTGAGGTCCATGTGTGTTTTGACTCTCAACTATGGCTGCCAAGTTTTTCAGAATAAAATCATGTGATATCCTGGCTGAGATTCTCAGTGTTCTGTGGAAAGCCACCCTTGGCCTAGATCTCAGTTTCCAAGGGCGACTCTCATGTGTGGCCTCCTAACATCCCCACACAATTCAGGCAATACTTCTCTGAGGTCAGTTCTACAACTCAGTCTCTAAGGAGTATTACACCAGAGTACAAGCCGAGGGGGACCCAGTCATCCCTTCCAACTGCCACACAAATTACCAAAATTAAAACCAAAACATTCCCACATGGCCCTCATCTTCTTCCACATAGACCCTCATTATAACCTCTGGCTGGAGATTTCCATGAGGGGTGCAGCGCAAGAGAGTGTCCAAAATAAGCTCCCTTGGCCCTCATTTGCCTAAAGTCAGGGTGGCCTGGACACCATTCCTGTGAACCAGGAGTCATCAAATAGGCCTGCCATTACAACTACTCTGCTTCTCCAATTTGAGGCCTACTGACTGTGGGGTTTAGATTCTTTATGTGAAGTGGAATCATGAGAAAACCCAAGCACCTCTGCATGGCTTTGAAAAACTCATTTGACCCAAAGGATCCCTATACTCACTTGATGATTGTCTGCAACCTAATAGAGGAAGGAGAGAGACATCATCCACAATGACTGAATTTTGCCATTTTAGTTTTGGATGCACACATGGGATCTTTCTTTATATCCATCAGGTGCTGAGAATATAAGCCACAGCCTCACACAGGGCCAAGAGGCTGATTCAGACACATCCCATTCAAAGCAATTAAGCAAAGAGCCACGGGTGATGCCCAATCATTTCCATATGAAAACTGTTTTTTTCATGCTTATCAAAGGGGTGGCCTGAGGCAAAGACCTTCCTGTCATTCAGTGAAACAGAAAAATAGGTAAGCAAAAGGCACAAAGCATGGTTTCTCCACTGAGACTTACCTGGTCACACTGATATCTGAGTTTTCTAAGAAGCTCGCCATTACCTTCAGCTATTCAGTACATGGCCATGTGACAGAGCTTGGGGTGGTACCTATCTTGGACACAAAACCATGAGACTATTCTGCAGATTGGTCAGAATTCAGGAAGAAATCTGAAACTTAGGAAGATAGTAGGTGTTGCCCATCGATAAGGCAACCTGCAGTGCAGTCATAAATTGGGCAGGATGAATGCTGGGAAGCTTTCTACTAGACAGGACACATTCATTGATGCATTCTCTTTTCTAATGTCTACAACCACGGACACAGTGTTATACACAGACATAGAAACACTTGCCTTGTCAAAAGACTATCTAGAAACAGTCCACTGCAAACCAGACATACCAGCTTTCCTACCTATTCTAAGAAAATGAGACAAAACCACAAGCTCACACCCACAAACACAAAGCACCTCCTTCCCCCAAGTAAGTCTCTGAATATCCAGAGTGTCCTCTGACTAGCGGGCCCTACTATGTTCACCCGAAATGGCCTGTACTGTGGCAGATCTGGTCTCCTTGGCCAACTCTGTGTAGTTGTTAGGAGCCAGCGGTGAGTCACTACCTACTTACTAAGGAAAGGCCCGTCTTCAGAGCTCTCCTGATATTTGGCCATCCTCACATCAGTAGGTACCAAGAAAGACAGAATCTGTCATTGGTAAAACAAAACAAGTGAGCCCACTGGTACTGGGACTGGGACTGGCTCTGGATGCCTGGCTTCCTGGATCCCAAGTTTAGAGAGTTCCATCACCAAAGAAGTAAGGTAGGTCACTTCCTTCAGGAACTGAATGAGGTCAATGCCTTGGCAAACACTTTGTCCTAATAGCTGCTTCCAAGGGTCCCATGAGATGGAGGCTGCCCCTACTTCCTGTGACACTGTCACAAGTTAGAATGGTATATCAACCATAGACACACGGGAACAGCTCTCCACACAGACCTTGTTTGGTCCATCTTCTCTACATTAAGAAGAAAGTGGCTGATTCAGACACACCCCTTCATCCTGACAAGGTTGTTTGCCATGGAAGATGACTTTTGCTCTCTCAGGTCCTTCATAGCTGCCTACCTCTTTTCCAGGGATCATGTCTGCATGGACCTTTGAGGTTCTCAGCAGGTGGAAGATCCCCTACATTCCTGTATTGTAAGACCAACTCTGTCCCTGCTCTTCTGTAAAGTTAGATTGAGGGAACAGTGTATGTTTAGGGTCAATAACATGTTGGATTTGGTTTAGGAATCATCCTGCAGAATGAATAATGGTATTTGAAACTGCGATATTTACTAGAATATATATGTGAAATATAAGTGTGAAACTAGAAATCTAGGTAACATTTGAAGCCCAGAAGGGCATTGGACCCTTGATTGTGATACTTAGAATAAAATTACATTCTGCACAGAGGTCTCAGATAGATCAATATACAATGGCATAAGACCTTGTACCTTGCTTGATTGAATGTAGAAGAGAATATCCAGTCAAAAAAGGATAGTCGGTAGGATTAGGAAGATAGTCGGTAGGTTTAGAAAAAGAATGAGTATAGGATTAGGAACAAACGTTTATTAGCAATAGGTTATCGACTAGAGTGTGAATGTAAATGTCAGCACATGTGAAGAGTCAGTCACAATGATGAACTGGGGAAAATATGTAGGAAACAGATAGAAATAGAGCCATAATGAAATCAGGCAATGTATAAAGTGAGGGATAGGATTAGACATTTTCAGTAGGGTTGAGTTTGAATATATAATCTTAAGAAGAAACAAATATGTAGTCACCAATAGGATTGATATTTGAGAGCATTAGGCAAGCTGGACATGGATGTTTTTAGTAATCCATGTTTACTTTCCTTTTAGGCTTTGGTACAAACATAAGTGTGAGCTTTGCATTTTGTGTTTCGAATATTTCTGTGATTAAATGTATAAGTAGATCAGGTGACATGAGTATTTCTTCCAACATTTCAGGGAGCAATATTTTGAAGACATATAAATTAGTATTGGGGGTATAAAGAAGTGTACACTGCGTCTATGAATATAGAGATAATGCATGAATAGACCATACTGTGAATAAATAATATAACTCGTTCCACTTTAAATAATGGATTGAATTTTTATCTGAAAATATATAAGAAATCCTATATCGTTATGCAATCATTAATTCCAACCAGTCATACATCTAATGGTAATATCAGAGTTATAATTCATCATAAAGTTTATGTGAGTTTTGCTTCAAAAGTGATTATGGAAATTGAAAGTAATGTGTCTTGAAAGAACTCTCATGAAAAGACCTGTCAAGAAACATGGAAGAATACATGTGTCCTGAAGCAGGAAGTGATTGAAAGTGAAACAAATTCCTGTAAATTTGCGAAATTGTGGGGAAATCTTAAGAGCCCCTCCCAGCTCTCCCTTGAGCGCGATAGCCAGACCGAGGGAATTAGGAGTGGCACGGGACTCGTGGTGCAGACCTCCAGGCCACCGCTCCCACCAGTGCTGAAAACTGAAGTCTCTTGCTCCAGCTTCCGGGGGCATGGCTTCCGGAGTGCAAGCAAATTCGCTGGGGGTTCTCAGGCATAAGCTCTACAAACTTAGGGTCTGAGGGAGACAAACAGGGAGAGTGTTCCCAGGCGTTCATGAAAACAGGGCTCCTAGGAGCAGCAGACCTGGCATGTAGCCAGTATTGTGGTGAGTGTCACAGGTGAGTGGGGCCTGGCTTGAGGAAACACAAAAGAAGGCCCTAGGCACTCAGGATTGGACACCCACCCAGTCTGGGAGGAAGAGCTGCTGCACAGTGATTGGTTCCCACTTATTGAAAGGAGAAGCTTGGCCCAGTGGGCACAGCTCTACCTACTGGAAAATAAGTTTATTGCAATCTATGACTGCATTTATTGTTATTATTATTATTTTAATTTTTTTTGTTTTTTTTTTTGTTTTCTTTTATTTTCATTTTTTTGTTGCTGTTCTTTAACTTTTAAAAAATGTTTTAAAATTTTTTATTTTATTTTATTTTTTTTTCCGGTTCATGATGACCATCTGAGAACACAAATTTATTGCTTTTATTTTCCAAAATCCTCATAAAAGAACTTAAACACTATAAAAATAATCACACGGTATTACCATAAAACAACAAATGAAAGGGAAAAAAACGTATTGGATCTCACCATTATGTATACACACAACACACACCTGCACAATCGCCCCAAACTAAAAGTAAATAGCGGAAAGATCAGTAGAGTGGAGGGAAGGGAACAGAAAGAGGGAGGAAAGGAGAAAAAGAGGAAGTACTGGGGACTGAATTAGAGCAAATTATATTTCATGCTTTTATAATTATGCCAAAATGAATCTTAATGTTATGTATAATCTTAATGTTATGTATAAAAAGAACCAATTAAAAAAAGAAATATGATAGTATACCAGTGCTGTGTAGAGCCAATAAAAAAATACCTATATATAAACTAAAAAAAATGTGAATTTTAAGAATAATCTGGAGTGGGCTAGAGTTGTGGCTCAGTGGTAGAGCACTTGTCTAGCATGTGTGAGGCACTGGTTGGATTCTCAGCACTGCATATAAATTAATTAATTAAATAAGGATCCATCAACAACTAAAAAAACTAGTAAAAAGAATAAATTATAAAAAATAAATGAAAGTGTGTAGAAAATGTCATTTAAAGTAAAAATACAAAATCAGCTCTAAGTTGTTTGCAACACAAACACACAAGTTAAGTGGTGTTTGAAAATACAGGGAGCAAAAGCTATTGTATAAAAATTTTATTGATAATTCCAGAACATCTATTATTAATATCAATGTAAAATATGTATTTTAAGTGAAAGAACCTTTAATAAGACAGCAATTGTGTTAATTAATTAAAGAATCTAAAAATTAGATGAAAATATGATTTGTTTTTATTCAATGAAGCAAGATTAAATGTTTGAAATATGATTTTAAGGAGAAATATAGGCACCACAATAAGTTTTAGGAATTTTGTGGATACAAAGATAATTAACTTAGGACAACTTACTATGATAAATGAGTTTACTTTAGTAGAAAAATAGAATTTGCTCTCTGGAAACTGGGCACCCCTAATCCCCAAATCCCAAATCCAAAATGCCAAATCTAACGTGTTTTAGTACTGGAATGTGACAAGTGAAAAGTTTCCTACTTGGCTTCATTTGACAGGTTACAGTCAAAATGCAGGTATACTAAAAATGTTGTATGAAATTTCCTCCAGGCTATGGGTCTAAGGCATGTATGAAATATAAATGAATTTCATATTTACACTTGAGTCTTATCCCCAAGATTATGTGTGTATAAATATTCCATAATTCCAAAAAAATCCAAAATCTGAAATGCTTCTTGTTCTAAGCATTTTTGATAAACAATACTTAACCTATATACAATTGTTTCCCCCACAACAAATAAACAAATTTAATAAGGTTAAAAACTTTCCAAAAATAAAATTTAAACATACTACAAAGCAAATAAATAACACATGAAATAATAAATTTTTTGGTGACTTAACAACTGGAAACTGTTTCATTTAACTTGCCCCTGGATCATAGATAAACTTCAAAATTATTTCCTTTTTTTTTTTAAATGGCAAAATAATTTTATTTTATTTTATTTTTTTATTGGTTGTTCAAAACCCTACAAAGCTCTTGACATATCATATTTCATACATTAGCATACATTAGCTTCAAGTGAGTTATGAACTCCCTTTTTTAAACCAAGTAGAGATTGCAGAATCACATGGGTTACACATCCACATTTTTACATAATACCATACTAGTAACTGTTGTATTCTGCTGCCTTTCCTTTCCTCTACAATCCCCCCTCCCCTCCCCTATTTTGTTATTATTATTTTTTTAAAATTTTAATTTTAATTTTATATTATCATTTTTTAAAAAAAATCATTTTCATTCTTTATTTTCTATTTTTTCTATTGTATTTCATTTCTTTTCAATTTTCTTATTTCCCATTCCTTGCATTCTACCTGCCTACTCTCATTCTCTTTAGTGACTTTTTCCCTTCCCTTCTAAAATCTTTCCTCCCAAGCATCAAATAAATTTATAAGAGTAAACAGTAACTCAGCAGTCAAACAGAACAAGAAGTAACATGAGCAGCATAAACAAGCAAGGAAGAAAAGGAGAACAAACAACGAAGAACACCCTAAATATTCAGGAGGACCAGGATTCATCAGAAAAGTGGTCATATAAAGAACTCAAGGAATACCTTAGACAGATGGAATGGAAACTTAAAGAAGATACGAGACAGAAAATCCAAACAGTAAAAGAAAACATTGAAAATGAATTACATAAACATATAAAAGAAAAAGTTAAGCATCTTTATCAGTGGATAGAGATTATAAAAAAAATCAAACAATAATTCTAGAAATGAAGGAAATGATAAACCAAATTAAGAACTCCATTGAGAGTATCACTAACAGAGTGGAGCAAGTAGAAGCCAGAACGTCAGATAATGAAGACAAAATATATCATCTTGAAATGAGTCCAGCCAACTCAGAAAGGCTGGCAAAAAAATCACAAGAAAAACATCCAAGAGATTTGGGATAACATAAATAAAACCACACTTACGAGTCATCAGGATAGAGGAAGGTACAGAGACTCAAACCAAGGGAATGAGAAAACTGCTGAATGAAATAATTACAGAAAACTTTCCAGAAATAAAAAAGGAAATGGATATACAAATTGTAGATGCATACAGGACAAGAGCACACAAAATCACAGTAGACGAATGCCAAGACACATTGTTATGAAGATATCCAATATACAGAACAAAGAGAAAATAATAAATCTACAAGAGAATGGAGGCAGAATACATTCAGTGGTAAACCAATAAGGTTAACAACGGATATTTGATCACAGATGCTGAAAGCGAGAAGATCCTGGAAAAACGTATTTCAAACACTGAAAGACAATGGATGCCAACCAAGAATTATGTATCCAGCATAATTAACCATCAGGTACGACAATAAAATAAGAATCTTTCGTGATAAACAAAAGCTAAAAGAATTTGAAGCCAGAAAACAAGCATTACAAAGCGTCTTGAGAAAAACACTACACAAGAAAGAAATGAAAAACAACAACCAAAACCATCAGTGGGAAGTACCTTGGTAATGACAGAGGCAGGGTGAAAGCTTATCATGGAGAAACAAACTAAATTTAAAAAAAGATAAATAATCAAACATGGCTGGCAGTACAAACCATACATCAATAGTAACTCTGAATGTAAATGGCTTCAACTCTCCAATAAAGCGACATAGGCTGGTAACTTGGATTAAATAAACAAATCCAACAATATGTTGCCTCCTGGAGACACATCTGAAATGCAAAGACACACAGGCTGAAGGTGAAAGGTTGGGAAAAAATACACCATGCACACTTATCCTCATAAGCAAGCAGGGGTGGACATCCTCATATCAAATAAAATCGACTTCAAGACTAAGTAAATCAAAAGGGATAAGGAAGGACATTATATACTGTTAAAAGGAACCATTCACCAACAAGACATAACAATTATCAATATTTATGCACTAAATAATGGTGCTACGATGTTCATGAAACAAATTCTCCTCAAGCTCCAAAATGAAATAGACCTCAACACAATAATTATGGGTGACTTCAACACACATCTATCACCATTGGACAGATCCTCCAAACAAAAGTTGAATAAAGAAAGTATAGAACTCAATATCACAATCAATAACCAACATGTAACTGACATATATAGAATATATCAACCATCATCAAGTGGATATACTTTTTTCTCAGCAGCACATGGATCCTTCTCAAAAAAAGACCATATATGATGCCATAGGGCAACCCTCAGTAAATATAAAGGTGTGGAGATAATAACATGCATTTTATCTGATCATAATGGAATGAAACTGGAAATCAATGATAAAAGAAGGAAGGAAAAATTCTACATCACATGGAAAATGAACAATATGTTACTGAATGATCAATGGGTTACAGAAGACATAAAGGAGGAAATCAAAAAATTCTTAGAGATAAATGTAATTATAGACACAACATATCGGAATCTATGGGACACAATGAAAGCAGTTTTAAGAGGGAAATTCATCGCCTGGAGGTCATTCCTGAAAAAAAAGGAAAAACCAACAAATAAGTGAGCTCACACTTCATCTCAAAGCCCTAGAAAAGGAAGAGCAAAACAACAGCAAATTTAGCAGAAGGCAAGAAATTATTAAAATCAGAGTGGAAATCAACAAAATTGAAACAAAAGAAACTATTGAAAAAATTAACAAAACTAAAAGTTGCTTCTTCGAAAAAATAAATAAGATCAACAGACCCTTAGCCATGCTAAAGACGAAAAGAAGAGAAAGAACTCAAATTACTAACATATGGGATGAAAAAGGCAACATCACAACAGATGCTACAGAAATACAGAAGACAATTAGAAATTATTTTGAAAACCATTATTCCAATAAAATAGAAAATAGTGAAGACATCGATAAATTTCTTAAGTCATATGATTTGCCCAAACTGAGTCAGGAGGATACACACAATTTAAACCGACCAATATCAATGGATGAAATAGAAGAAGCAATCAAAAGACTACCAACCAAGAAAAGCCCAGGAACGGATGGCTATACAGCGGAGTTTTACAAAACCTTTAAAGAAGAATTAATACCAATACTTTTCAAGTTATTTCAGGAAATAGAAAAAGAGGGAGCTCTGCCAAATTCATTTTATGAGGCCAACATCACCCTAATTCCAAAACCAGAAAAAGACACCTCAAAGAAAGAGAAGTACTGACCAATATATCTGATTAACCTAGATGCAAGAATCCTCAATAAAAATCTGCCTAATCGAATACAAAGGCAAATCAAAAAAATTGTTCACCAGGATCAAGTAGGATTCATCCCTGGAATGCAACGATGGTTCAATATACGAAAGTCAATAAATGTTATTCATCACATCAATAGACTTAAAGATAGGAACCATATGATCATCTCGATAGATGCAGAAAAAGCATTTGACAAAGTACAGCATCCCTTTATGTTCAAAACATTAGAAAAATAGGGATAACAGGAACTAACCTCGACATTGTAAAAGCTATCTATGCTAAGTCTCAGGCTAGCATCATTATGAATGGAGAAAAATTGAAGGCATTCCCTCTAAAATCTGGAACAAGACAGGGATGCCCTCTGTCACCACTTCTATTCAATATAGTTCTCAAAACACTGGCCAGAGCAATTAGACAGACGAAAGAAATCAAAGGCATAAAAATAGGAAAATAAGAACGAAAATTATCACTATTTCCTGGTGACATGATTCTATACATAGAAGACCCAAAAGGGTCTACAAAAGAACTACTAGAACTAATAAATGAATTCAGCAAAGTGGCAGGATATACAATCAAAACGCATAAATCAAAGGCATTTCTGTATATCAGCGACAAACCTCCTGAAACAGAAATGAGGAAAAACACTCCATTCACAATACCCTCAAAAAAATTAAATACTTGAAAATCAACCAAACAAAAAAGGTGAAAGACTTATACAATGAAAACTACAGAACCCTAAAAAGAGAAGTAGAAGAAGATCTTAGAAGATGGAAAAATATACCCTGTTCCTGGATAGGCAGAACTAACATCATCAAAATGGCGAAATTACCAAAAGTTTTCTATAGGTTCAATGCAATGCCAATCAAAATCCCAATGGCATTTCTTGTAGAAATAGATAAAGCAATCATGGAATTCATATGGAAAAATATAAGACCCAGAATAGCAAAAGCAATTCTAGCAGGAAGTGTGAATCAGGCGGTATAGCGATACCGGACTTAAAACTATACTACAGAGCAATATTAACAAAAACAGCATGGCACTGGTACCAAAACTGGCAGGTTGACCAATGGTACAGAATAGAGGACACAAAGACTAATTCACAAAGCTACAACTATGCTATATTTGATAAAGGAGCTAAAAGCATGCAATGGAGGAAATATAGCATCTTCAACAAATGGTGTTGTAAAAAATGGAAATCCATATGCAACAAAATGAAACCGAATCCCCTCCTCTTGCCATGCACAAAAGTTAACTCAAAGTGGATCAAGGAGCTAGATATCAAATAAGAGACTCTGCATCTGATACAAGAAAAAGTTGGCTCCGATCTACATAATGTGGGGCCGGGCTCCAAATTCCTTAACAGGACACCCATAGCAGAAGAGTTAATAACAAGAATCATCAAATGGGACTTACTTAAACTGAAAAGTTTTTTCTCAGCAGGATAAAAAATGAGAGAGATAAATAGGGAGCCTAAATTATGGGAACAAATTTTTACTCCTTACACTTCAGATAGAGCCCTAATATCCAGAGTATACCAAGAACTCAAAAAATTAGACAATAAGATGATAAATAACCCAATCAAAAAATGGGCCATGGACCTGAACCGACACTACTCAGAGGAGGACATACAATCAATCAGTAAGTAAATGAAAAAATGCTCACCATCTCTAGCAGGCAGAGAAATGCAAATTAAAATCACCCTAAGAAACCATCCTACTCTAGTAAGATTGGCAGCCATTATGAAGTCAAACAACAAGTGCTGGCGAGGATGTGGAGAATAGGGTACTCTTGTACATTTCTGGTGGGACTGCAAACTGTTGTGGCAAATTTGAAAAGCAGTATGGAGAATCCTGGGAAAGCTGGGAATGGAACCACCATTTGACCCAGCTATTGCCCTTCTCAGACTATTCCCTGAAGACCTTAAAAGAGCATATTACAGGGATACTGCCACATTGATGTTCATAGCAGCACCATTCAAAATTGCTAGACGGTGGAACCAACCCAGATGCCCTTCAGTAGATGAATGGATAAAAAAATGTGGCATTTATACACCATTGAGTATTATGCATCATTAAAAAATGACAAAATCATTGAATTTGCAGGGAAATGGATGGCACTAGAGCAGATTATGCTTAGTGAAGCTAGCCAAACCCTAAAAAACAAATAAAAATGTCTTCTTTGATATAATGAGAGCAACTAATAACAGAGCAGGGAGGAAGAGCAGGAAGAAAAGATCAACATTAAACAGAGACATGAGGTGGGGGTCGGAAAGAGAGAGATAAAGGAAATTGCATGGTAATGGAGGGAGACCCTCATTGTTACACAAAATTACATATAAGAGGTTGTGAGGGGAATGGGAAAATTAACAAAGATATAAATGTATTACAGTAGATGGGGTAGAGAGAGAAGATGGGAGGGGAGTGGGGATACTAGAGGATAGAAAATGTAGCAGAATACAACAGTTACTAATAGGGCATTATAAAAATGCAGATGTGTAACACATATGATTCTGCAATCCGTATTTGGGATAAAAATGGGAGTTCATAACCCACTTGAATCTAATGTATGAAATATAATATGTCAAGAGCTTTGTAATGTTTTGAACACCCAATTAAAAAAATAAAAAAATATATGAAATAAAATAATTGAAAAAAAAAAACACATGGAGAAATATTTCACTCTCTTCCAGAACAATGCCTTGACATTACCCTCGCCCCAAGTAATACATCATTAGAGGAGAAGAGTTAGAAAATCTGGGAATACATAGCTGGAATTTAATATGCTCAAAAGTTCACAACATTGGAGGTGGTAGAGTAGTTTACTAAAGTAAGGGACAGGGTAAACACTCCACAAATATGGAGCTCTGCTGGCCTAAAGACTTCTTCAGAAACTGCCACTGAGGTTGGGCACTTGAAATATATGTTGTTGTCAGGAGCTTTAGATTCCTTTGTAATGAGAGCATCAAAGCTGGGTCTGCATCTATGTGACCTGAAGGACATGGTTTCTTATGTTCCAATGAACATGAGTCAGCAGTGCTGAATTCAATCTTTGTAGGTAAACTGTGGTCACTGGGGGCTAAGTGTCTCCCCGTGTGGACTGTGAAGCCATTTGGTCATCCTCCACATTTTGTGGTGTTTCTTGCTGCTGCACTGGTAGTTTGGTATTTGCTTCACAAAATACAAGGAGTCCACCTGGGACAAAGTGTTGGAGGGAGTTTCTCACGTGTGGTGGGTCAGGGTCTGCAGGAGAATGCACCCACCAAGGTTCTATCCCAAATAGCTTGCCTCTTGACCATAGCAACGTGATTCTGAACATTGCCCTAAAACCTCTACAAATAAAAATACGCCTTTACATATAAGGGTCTGCTCGCTGCACCATGTCAGTCACAAGCAATTTGGAAGCCAATGGAAGATCCACATGGCTCCACCACAGATGATTTATCACACACCTGCCGACTGCAGCTCTATGCCCACTACTCAGCAGGCTCCAAATTACTGGCATCTCTGCTCTACACCATTTTCTGGAAACCCAATCCATCAGGCACTGTCTGGTATACTCATAGTCAGCAACAGGATATCCAAAGGTTCTCCAGTGCCACCTGGTCATGGAAATTTAAAAAAAATTCACGGTATTTATCTAGCCATTTTTCAAGGATGAAATTGAAGGCACTGTGGGTTTCACTTCATTCAGGAACCATTAAATGGTGAGGATGCTCATTTCAATGAAAGCTCTGGAGAACTCTCATAAGCATGGCTTCCTGAAGAGTGGCCAATGATCACATGATGCTAGGCACATTGAGGTCTACAATGTGAGGTCCATGTGTGTTTTGACTCTCAACTATGGCTGCCAAGTCTTTCAGAATAAAATTATGTGATACCCTGGCTGAGATTCCAAGTGCTCTGTGCAAAGCCAACCTGGGCCTAGATCTCAGTTTCCAAGGGCAAATCTCATGCGTGGCCTCCTAAAATCCCAACTCAATTCATGGCAATACTTCTCTGAGGTCAGTACCTCAACTCAGTATCTAAGGGGAATCACACCAGAGTTCAAGCCCAGGTGGACCCAGTCGTCACTTCCAACCACCACCCAAATGACCACAATTAAAACCAAAACACTCCCACTTGACCCACATTTTCTTCCATATAGACACTCATCATAACTTCTGGCTGGAGGATTCCATAAGGGGCTCCGCCCAAGCCAGTGTCAAAAATAAGCTCCCGTACCCCTTAATTTGACTAAACTGAGGGTGGCTGTACACACTTCCTGTGAACAAGATGTGATCAAATAGGCCTGCCATTAATACTGCTCCGCTTCTCCAATTTGAGGACTACTGACTGTGGGTTTTAGATTCTTTATGTGAACTGGAGTCATGATAAAACCCAAGCACCTAGGGGATAGAATCTGCAGGGCTTTGAGGAACTCATTTGACACAAAGGATCCCTATTCTCACTTGATGGAGGTCACGAACCTTACAGAGGAAGACGAGAGACTTCATCCACAATGACTGCTCTTTTTGCCACTTTGGTTTTGGATGTACACATGGAATCTTTCTTTAGATCCATCAGGTGATGAGAAACTAAGCAACAGCCTCACACAGGGCCAATGGTCTGAATGAGACACATCTTTTTCAAAGCAATTAAGCAAAGAGCCACAGGTGATGCCCATTCATTTCCATTTGAAAACTGTTTTCTTCAGGCTTCACAAAGGGGTGGCCTAAGGCAAAGACCTTCCTGACATTTAGGGCAACAGAACAATAGGTAACCAAAAGGCCCAAAGCAGGGTTTCTCCACTGAGTCTTTAATGGTCATAGTGATTTCTGAGTTTTCTGTGATGCTCGCCATTCCCTTCAGCTATCCAGTACATGGCCATGTCACAGAGCTTGGAGGTGGTATATATCTTGCACAAAAAACCATGAGCCTATTCTAGAGAGTGGCCAGAATTCAGGAAGAAAAGTGGAACTTAGGAAGATAGCAGGTGTAGCCAATTGATAAGGCAAGCCGCAGTCCATTCATAAATTGTGCAGGATGAATTCTGGGAAGCTTTCTACTAAACAGGACATATCCATTGATCCAATATCTTTTCTAATGTCTACAACCATAGATAACAGTGGGATACACAGACATAGAAACACTCGCCTTGCCAAACGACTTACTAGAAACAGTTCACTCCAAACCAAACAAACCGACTTCCCTGCCTATTTTCAGAACATGAGACAAAACCACAAAACCACAACCAAACCTACAAAGGCACCTCCTTCTGCCAAGTAGGTCTTTGACTATCTTGAGTGTCCTCTGACTTATGGGCCATACTATGTTCCCCCGAAATGGCCACTCCTGTCTCAGATTTGGACTCCATGGCCAACTCTATTTAATTGTCAGGAGCCAGCTGTGAGCCACTACCTGTTTTCTCAGGAAAGGCCCCTCTTCAGAGATTTCCTGCCATTTGGCCATCCTCACATGAGTAGGTACCAAGAAAGACTGACTCTGTCCTTGGTAAATCCAAACAAATGAGACCACTCGGACTGGAACTGGCCCTGGCTTTTTTGCCTGAATTCCTGGATCCCAAGATCAGAGAGTTACATCACCAAGGAAGTGAGGTGAGGTCACTTCTTTCAGAAATTGAAAAATCTGTGGAAAGCAATGCTGGGCCTAGATCTCAGTTCCAAGGGTGACTCTTATGCGTGGCCTCCTAAAATCCCAACAATATTCAATGCAATACTTCTCTAAGGTCAGTTCCACAACTCAGTCTCTAAGGGGAATCACACCAGAGTTCAAGCTCAGGTTGACAAAGTCATTTCTTCCAACCGCCACACAAATGACCAAAATTAAAACGAAAAGACTCCCACATGGCCCTCATCTTCTTACATATTGTCATTCATCATAATGTCTGGCTGAAGATTTTCATGAGGGGCGAAGCCCAAGAAAGTGTCCAAAATAAGCTCACTTGCCCCTCATTTGCCTAAAGTCAGGGTGGCCTGGACACCCTTCCTGTGAACCAGGAGTGATCAAATAAGCCTGTCATTAATAATGCTCTGTTTCTCCAATTTGAGGCCTACTAATTTTCAGGTATAGATTCTTTGTGATTTGGAGTCATGCGAAACCCCAAGCACCTCTGCAGGGCTTTGAGGAACTCTTTTGACCCAAAGAATCCATTTTCTCACTTGACAGAGGTCAGGAACCTAACAGAGGAAGGCAAGAGACTTCATCCACAATGACTGATCTTTTTGCCATTATGGTTTTTGATGCACACATGGGATCATTCTTTAGATCCATCAGGTGCTGAGAATGTAAGACACAGCCACACACAGGCCAAGAGGCTAATTCAGCCACATCCCTTTACAAAGCAATTAAGCAAAGAGCCACAGGTGATGCCCATTCATTTCCATTTGAAAACTCTTTCTTCAGGCTTCACAAAGGGGTGGCCTGAGACCAAGTCTTTCCTGACATTCAGTGCAACAGAACAATAGGTAAGCAAAAGGCCCAAAGCGGGGTTTTTCCACTGAGACATTTCTGTTCACACTGATATCTGAGTTTTCTGAAAGGCTGGCCATTCTCTTCCGCTATCCAGTACATGGCCATGTCACAGAGCTTGTAGTGGTGCATATCTTGGACACAAAACCATGAGCCTATTCTGGAGAGTGGCCAGAATTCAGGAAGAAAACAGGAACTTAGGAAGATAGAATGTGTTGCCTCTCTATAAGACAAGCTGCAGTCCATTCATAAATTGGGCAGGTTGAATTATGGGAAGATTTATAGTAGACTGGACGCATCCATTAATGCATTCTCTTTTCTAATGTCTACAACAATGGACACAGTGGGATACACAGACATAGAAACACTCGCCTGGTCAAACGACTTACTAAAAACAATCCACTCCAAACCAAACAAACCAACTTTCCTACCTATTCTCAGAACATGGCCTGACCTCTCTCAGATCTGGTTTCCTTGGCCAACTCTGTGAAGTTGTCAAGAAAAAGGGGTGAGCCACTACCTGCTTCTTCTGGAAAGGTCCCTCTTCAGAGCTCTCCTGGCATTTGGCCATCCTCACATCGGTAGGTACCAAGAAAGACTGACTCTGTCCTTGGTAAATCCAAACAAGTGAGTCCACTGGGACTGGGGCTGCCTCGGGGTGCCTGGATTCTTGGATACAAAGTTCAGAGAGTTCCATCACCAAGGAAATGAGGTATATCACTTTCTTTGGAACTGAATGAGGTCACTGCCTTGGCAACCACTTTGTCCTAACAGTTGCTTCCAAGTGTCCCATGAGATGGAGGCTGCCCCTACTTCCTGTGACACTTTCACAAGGTAGAATGGTATGTCAACCATAGGCACCCAGCAGCAGCTCTCCATACAGGCCTGGTTTGGTCCATCTTCTCTACAATAAAAAGAGAGAGGCTGATTCAGACACATCCCTTTATCCTGACCAGGTTGTTTGCCATGGAAGATGACTTTTGCTCTCTCAGGTCCTTCATAGCTGCCTACATCTTCTCCAGGTATCATTTCTGAATGGACCTTTGAGGTTCTCAGCAGGTGGAATGTCCCCTACTTTCCTGTATTGTAAGAACGACTCTATCCCTGCTCTTCTGTAAAATGAGATTGAGGAAACAGTGTATGTTTAGGCTTAATAACAGGTTCGATTTGGGTTAGCAATCATTCTGTGTGATAAATTATGGTATTGGGAACCTGCGATATTTACAAGAATATCGAGGTGAAATATAAGTATGAAAACAGAAATCTAGGTATGATTTGAAGCCCAGAAGGGCATTGGGCCCTTAATTGGGATACTTAGTTTTGAATTATATTCTGCAAAGATGTCTCAGACAATTTGATATACAATGGCATAGGACCTTGTACCTTGGATGTTTGAATGTAGAAGAGAACATCCAATCCAAAGGGATAGTCAGTAGAATTAGGAAGATAGTCGGTAGGTTTAGGAAGAAGAGTGAGTGTAGGATTGGGACTAAAAATTCTTTAGCTATAGGGTTTCGGATAGAGAGTGAATGTAAATGTCAGCACATATGAAGAGTCAGTCACTATGATGAAATTGGGAAAATATGTAGAAAAGCAGATATCAATAGAGACATTATGAAATCAGGCAAAGTATTAAGTGAGTGATAGGAGTAGACATTTTCACCAGGGTTGAGTTTGAATATATAATCTTAGGAAGAAACAAATATGTAGTAACCAATAGGATTGACATTTCAGAGCATTAGGCAACCTGGACAAGGATGTTTTTAGTAATCCATGATCGCTTTCCATTTAGTCTTTGGTACAATCATAAGTGTGACCTTTACATTTTTTGTCCAGAATATTACTGTGATAAAATCTATATGTAGATCAGGTGACATGAGTATTTCTACCACCATTTCTGGGAGCAATATACTGAAGACGTAAAATTTGTATTGGGGGTACAAAGTGGTGTACCCTGTGTCCATGAATATAGAGATTAAGCATGAATACATCATACTGTGAATAAAAAATATAACTGGTTCCAACTTTAAATAATGGATTGAATTGATATCTGAAAATATACAATAAATCTTATATTGATATATATTCATTCATTCCAACCAGTTATACATCTAATGGTAATATTAGTGTTTTGATTTATCATGAAGAGTGTGTGAAGTTTGCTTCAAAAGTGATTATGGAAATCGAAAATAATGTGTTCGGAAAGAATTCTCATGCAAAGACCAGTCAAGAAATATGGAGGAATACATGTGTTTTGAAGCAGGAAGTGATTGAAAGTGAAACAAATGCCTATAAATTTGCTAAATTTTTTATGAAATATATATCCTATGATGTGCATAAACTGATGAAATTGTACCAGTTTTGAATAAAAATTAACGTAAAAATACACATCATGTCCATTGGAATCTACTTGCATTGATGTTAAACTTGGTCAGTTACTGTAGAAATATTAGGATTCGCGTGCCTCATTCACCGAAGTTAGTTTTCTTTTTTTTTTTTTTTAATTTTTTATGGTTGTTCTAAACATTATTTATTTCTTGATATATCATATTTCACACTATGATTCAAGTGGGTTATGAACTCCCATTTTTACCCCGTATACAGATTGCAGAATCACATCAGTTACACATCAATTGATTGACACATTGCCATACTAGTGTCTATTGTATTCTGCTGCCTTTCCTATCCTCTACTATCCCTCCTTCCCTCCGCTCTCTTCCCCTCTCCTCTCTCTACCCCCTCTACTGTAATAAATTTCTCCCTTTTGTATTATTTTTCCCTTTCCCCTCACATCCTCTTTTATGTAATTTTGTATAACCCTGAGGGTCTACTTCCATTTCCATGCAATTTCCCTTCTCTCTCCCTTTCTCTCCCACCTCTCATCCCTATTTAATATTAATCTTCTTCTCATGCTCTTCATCCCTACTCTGTTCGTAGTTACTCTCCTTTTATCAAAGAAGGCATTTGGCATTTGTTTTTTAGGGATTGGCTAGCTTCACTTTGCATAATCTGCTCTAATGCCATCTATTTTCCTGCAAATTCTATGATTTTGTCATTTTTTAAAGCACAGTAATACTCCATTGTGTATAAGTGCCACATTTTTTTATCCATTCTTCTATTGAACAGCATCTAGGTTGGTTCCACAGTCTTGCTATTGTGAATTGTGCTGCTATGAACATCAATGTAGCAGTGTCCCTGTAGCATGCTCTTTTAGGGTCTTTAGGGAATAGACCGAGAAGAGGAATAGCTGGGTCAAATGGTAGTTCCATTCACAGCTTTCCAAGAAATCTCCATAATGCTTTCCAAATTGGCTCTACCAATTAGCAGTGCCTCCAATAATGTACAAGTGTACCTGTTTCTCCACATCCTCACCAGCACTTGTTGTTGTTTGACTTCATAATGGCTGCCAATCTTACTGGAATGAGATGGTATTTTAGGGTGGTTTTGATTTGCATTTCTCTGACTGATGGGGATGGTGAGCATTTTTTCATGTACTTGTTTTTTGATTGTATGTACTTCTCTGAGAAGTGTCTGTTCTGGTTCTTGGCCCATTTGTTTATTGGGTTATTTGTTATCTTATTGTCTATTTTTTTGAGTTCTTTGTATACTCTGAATATTAGGGCTCTATCTGAAGTGTGAGGAGTAAAGATTTGTTCCCAGGATTTAGGCTCCCTATTTACCTCTCTTATTGTTCCTTTTGCTGATAAAAAACTTTTTAGTTTGAGTAAGTCCCATTTGTTGATTCTAGTTATTAACTCTTGTGCTATGGGTGTCCTATTCAGGAATTTGGAGCCCGACCCCACAGTATGTAAATCGTAGCCAACTTTTTCTTCTATCAGACGCCATGTCTCTGATTTGATATCAAGCTCCTTGATCCATTTTGAGTTAACTTTTGTGCATGGCGAGAGAAAGGGATTCAGTTTCATTTTGTTACATATGGATTCCAAGTTTTCCAAGCACCATTTTTTGCAGATGCTATTTTCCTTCATTGCATGCTTTTAGCCCCTCCATCAAATATAAGATAGTTGTAGTTTCCTGGCTTGGTTTCTGTGTCCTCTATTCTGAACCATTGGTCCACCTGCCTGTTTTGGTACCATTACCATGGTATTTTTGTTACTATTTTTCTGTAGTATAGTTTGAAGTCTGGTATCGCTATGCCGCCTGATTCACACTTCCTGCTTAGTGTTGTTTTTGTTATTCTGTGTCTTTTATTTTTCCATATGAATTTCATGATTGCTTTCTCTATTTCTAGAAAAAATTCCGTTTGGATTTTGATTGGCATTGCATTAAACCTATTGAGAACTTTTGGTAATATCACCATTTTGATGATATTAGTTCTGCCTCTCCATGAACAGGATATATTTTTACATCTTCTAAGATCTTCTTCTATTTCTCTCTTTAGGGTTCTGTAGTTTTCATTGTATAAGACTTTCACATCTTTTGTTAGGTTGATTCCTAATTATTATTATTTTTTTTTAGGATATTGTGTATGGAGTGGTTGTCCTCATTTCTATTTCAGAGGATTTGTCGCTGATATGCAGGAATGCCTTTGATTTATGCATGTTGATTTTATATCCTGCCACTTTGCTGAATTCATTTATTAGCTCTATTAGTTTCTTTGTAGACCCTTTTGGGACTGCTAGACATAGAATCATGTGATCCGATAATTTAAGTTCTTCTTTTCCAATTTTTACGCCTTTTATTTCTTTTGTCTGTCTAAATGCTCTGGCTAGTGTTTCGAGAACAATGTTGAACAGAAGTGGTGAGAGAGGGCATCCCTGTCTTGTTCCAGATTTTAGAGAGAATACCTTCAATTTTTCTCCATTCAGAATGATGCTAGCCTGAGGCTTAGCATAGATTGCTTTTACAATATTGAGGTATGTTCCTCTTATCACTAGTTTTTCTAGAGTGTTGAACATAACAGAATACTGTACTTTATAGAATGCTTTTTTTGCATCTACCGAGATGATCATATGGTTCTTATTTTTAAGTCTATTGATGTGGTGAATAACATTTATTGATTTCCGTATATTGAACCAGCCTTGCATCACACGGATGAATCCTACTTGATCAGGATTCACAATTTTTTTGATACGTTTTTGTATCCAATTCGCCAGAATTTTATTGAGGATTTTTTCATGTAGGTTCATTAGAGATATTGGTCTGTAGTTTTCTTTCTTTGAAGTGTCTTTGTCTGGTGTAAGAATCAGGGTGATCTTGGCCTCGTAGAATGAATTTGGAAGATCTCAATCTTTTTCAATTTCCTGAAACACCTTGAAAAATATTGGTATTTGTTCCTCTTTAAAGGTTTTGTTAAACTCTGCTGTATACCCATACGATCCTGGGCTTTTCTAAGTTGATAGTGGATTGATGGTTTCTTCTATTTCCTCAATTGATATTGGTCTGTTTATGTTGTCTATATCCTCCTGACTCAATATGGGCATATCATATGACTTAAGAAATTTATCGATGCCTTCACTGTCTTCTATTTGTTTGGAGTATAAGGATTAAAAATAATTTCTGATTATCTTCTGTATTTCAGAAATATCTCTTGTGATATTTTCTTTTTTAATCCCTTATGCTAGTAATTTGAGTTCTCTCTTCTTCTCTTTCATAGCATGGCTAAGGGTCTGTCAATTTTATTTATTTTTTCAAAGAACCAACTTCTACTTTTGTCAAGTTTTTTCAATTGTTTCTTTTGTTTCAATTTCATTAATTTCAGCTTTGATTTTAATTATTTCTTGCCTTCTACTTCTTTTGCTGTTTCTTTCTTCTTCTTTTTCTAGGATTTTGAGATGAAGTATGAGATCATTTATTTGTTGGTTGTTTCTTTTTTTAAGGAATGAACTCCAAGCAATGAATTTTCCTGTTAGAACTGCTTTCAATGTGTCCCATAGATTCCGATATGTTGTGTCTGTGTTTTCATTTATCTCTAAGAATTTTTAAATTTCCTCCTTGATGTCTTCTATAACCCATTGATCACTCAGTAACCTATTGTTCATTCTCCAAGTGATGCATGATTTTTCCTTCCTTCTTTTATCATTGATTTTTAGTTTCATTGCATTATGATCAGATAATATGCATGGTATTATCTGTACTCCTTTATATTGTCTAAGAGTTGCCCTGTGACATAATATATGATCATTTTTAAGAAGGATACATGTTCTGCTGAGAAAAAAAGGTAACTGTTTGATGTTGGGTGTTATATTCTACATATCTCAAATAAGTCTAGGTTATTAATTGTGTTATTGAGATCTATAGTTTCCTTATTCCTTATTCCTTGTTTGGAAGATCTGTCCAGTGGTGAGAGAGGTGTGTTCATGTCTCCCATGATTACTGTATTGTGGTGTATTAGACTCTTGAACTTGAGAAGAGTTTGTTTGATGAACATAGCTGCACCATTGTTTGGGGCATATATATTAATGATTGCTGTCTCTTGTTGGTGTATGGTTCCCTTGAGCAGTATGTAGTGTCTCTCTTTATCCCTTTTGATTAACTTTGGCTCAAAATCTATTTTATTTGATATGAGTATGGACTCTCCTGCTTGTTTCCGAAGTCCATATGAGTGATATGATTTTTCCCAAACTTTCACCGTCAGTCTATGTATGCATTTTCCTATCAAATGCATCTCCTGTAGGCAGCGTATTGTTGGGTCTTGTTTTTTGTACAATTCTACTAGCCAGTGTGTCTTCATTGGTGAGTTTAAGCCATTAACATTTAGGGTTATTATTGAGATATGGGTTGTTCTTCCAGCCATATTTGTTTATTTATGTTACTAAACATCGTTTGTTTTCCTCTTTGATTATTTTCCCCCCTTTAATGTCCTACCTCCCACTGTTGGTTTTCATTGTTATTTTCCATTTCCTCTTCCTGCAATGTTTTGCCGAGGATGTTTTGAAGAGATGGTTTTCTAGCTGCAAATTCTTTTCACTTTTGTTTATCGAGGAAGGTTTTAATTTCATCTTCCATACTGAAGCTTAATTTCGCTAAATACACAATTCTTGGTTGGAACCCATTTTCTTTCAGTGTTTGAAATATGTTATTCCAGGATCTTCTAGCTTTCAGAGTCTGTGTTGAAAGATCAGCTGTTATCCTGATTGGTTTACCCTTAAACGTAATCTGCTTCCTTTCTCTTGTAGCTTTTAAAATTCTCTCTTTTTTCTGTTTGTTGGGCATCTTCATTATAATGTGTCTAGTTGTGGCTCTCTTATGATTTTGCACATTCGGCGTTCTGTAGGCTTCTAGGACTTGGGATTCTGTTTTATTTATCAAGTCTGGGAAGTTTTCTCGTATTATTTCATTGAATAGGTTGCTCATTCCTTTGGTTTGGACCTCTATACCTTCCTGTATCCCAATGACTGTTAAGTTTGGCCTCTTTATGTTATCCCATATTTCTTGGATATTCTGCTCGTGGTTTCTTAACAGTCTTGCTGAGTGGTCTATGTTCTTTTCAAGTTGAAATACTTTGTCTTCATTGTCTGATGTTCTATGTTCTAAGTGTTCTACTCTCCTGGTAGTATTCTCAATTGAGTTTTTAAGTTGGATTATTCCTTCCTGCAATTCTAGGATTTCTGTTTGTTTGTTTTTACAACCTCTATCTCCCTATATAGTTGATCTTTTGCTTATTGGATTTGTTTATGTAATTCATTGTCGAAGTGATCTTTAATTGTCTGATTTTGTTGTCTAATGTCTTCCTTGAGACTCCAGATCATCTAAAGCATGAGTATCCTGAATTCTTTATCTGACATTCCATCTGATGCAGCTATTACCTCTTCTAAAGTTGTGTTGACCTGCATTGCTTGTGGTCCTTTCTTTCCTTGTCTTTTCATACTGCTCGCGTTTCTCTCTGCTTGTTGAAACTGTTTTGTTTTGGGCAGTGGCTCTGCTCTGCCCCTATTCCTATTGGGGTGACCTAACAACCACGCTGGTGGGCCGCTGGGCTTGTACTGGGCGCGGGAGAAGGCTCTGCTTTGCCACTACTCCAATAGGGGTTCCGTGTCTACCACACCAGCGGGTCGTTGGGCCTGTTCTGGCCATAGGCGGTGGCTCTGCTCTGCCCCTACTCCAATTGGGGTGACGTGACTACCACGCCTGCTGGTTGATTGGCCTGTTCCAGGCACGGGCGGCAGCTCTGCTCTGTCACTACTCCAATTGGGATGACATGACTACCACACCTGCAGGTCGCTGGGCCTGTGCTGGGCATGGGCGGCGGCTCTGCTCTGCCCCTCTGGCTTGAAGACAAAGTGAGAGAGACTCGGGTGTTTGTGACTCACTTTTTTTAGCAGGAGACCAACTGTTTCTGTCACCGCTGGTATCGATGAAGTTATCTCCTCCACCACTTTGTGATGACATCAGATCTCTAACATGTTGGTATCCCATGCGAATGGCAGCATTTCGTTCCCTTTGCCGGATGACCAAAGCAATGGGTGAGTCCTGACCAGTCCTCACAAGCCCCGTCTCAATCCTGTTGCCACTGCCTATGAAGGCTAGGTAGGTATTTACCTCCACAGTATTCAGCAAGACCTAGACCGAGAAGGAGTTTCCGCGGGTTCTTTAGCCCTGGGCCTGATCAGTTAAAGGAGCCAGAATTCGGCCACTCTGGGATTGGTGTATGTTCTGATAGGAACAGGCCTGAGTAATTTGTCTCCGAGACACAGGCGAATGGCAGCCTGAGATTACCTGTTCTACAGCTGAATGAGCTGCTATGAGTTGAAAACAGGAATGGTGACGTCAGCTCTCCAAGATGGTGGCCCCTGGCTTCCTCTGTGGTCTGACTGGTGTGGAAAACCGAATTGGACCGCGTCCTTCCCCGGTCTCAAACCCAGAATTCAGCAATGAGCACAGTGATTGTACAGCTGGCAGGAGCCCACAGAATCCGCACCACTGAATATTTGTGTTGCTATCTCATTGTTTGCCAGCATGCGCCACAGACTCTAGCCGCAGGGCGATTTGCTGAATAAGCAGCATGACGCTCTATGCGGACAAATCACTCACGTTTGAGCCCCGTAGCTAATCCTCATGAGATGGAAATACTTCCACTAGGTTTTGGAGCACCCAAATTTTGCTGGAAATTCGTCATTCTCTTGCACAGTGATGCTGTATATGGGGTTGATGCACTCATTTCGCTGCCATCATATGATCCCCTGAAGTTAGTTTTCAGTACTGGAAACGAATATGTATTTCAGGTGGATGAATATTTCTGAGAATAAACTTGTGAAAAGTTGATTATAAATCCACATACATAAATATGAATGAATTTAGGGAGTGTAAAATAAGACAAATACATTTCATATTTTGAAAAATCTGGAGGGTTAATACATATATATATATAGATAGATAGATAGATAGATAGATAGATACACACACAGAGAGAGACATTAAAAAGTAGCATTATGTATGCCAATTGAAATTCACCATGAAATATATATCATCCACAGATCCAAAAATACTCATTTTCCTGAACATCAATTTATGTTGTTCAACTAGAAAGCTGACCCATATGTTGAATTTTCAGTTCCAACAGCGTTTAGTAGGAGTGATCTTTTCTTACAGTTTGTATCTGCCAAGTCAGCCACCTCACAAAATGTATGTGTGATACCAGGTAGAATTCAATATGTGCATAAAAAAATACATGTGCTGAATAGACTACAGAGAAAGGGAGACAGTTATTCACATATTTGTTAACTTTTAAAACACATAAAGAACTGTTTCAATTAAAATTTGCTAGATTTATAGCACCTACCATTTATCATAGGAAAGGCAAGTCCAACTATACACCATGCCTCCTGTGAACCTCTTGTATTTCTATTTTGTTTGGGTTATTTTTCTCCATCATATTAAGATTAGAAGTAAAAGTCTAGAAGGGAATTTGTTAGTGTCAGGGATTCAGTATTTCGAATGGAAAATTGGAAAATGTATCCAATGTGTATGCAAATATGTGCTACACAAAAATCTTCCCACTCTCATTCAGAACAATGCCTTGGCATTACCTTCGCCCCATGTAAGACACAATTAGAGGAGAAGAGTTAGAAAATCTGTGAATACATACCTGTTATAGAAAATGCTCAGGAGTTCGCAAATTTGGAGGTGGTAGAGGAGTTTCCAAAAGTAAGGGACAGGGTAAACACTCCACAAACATGAAGCTCTGCTGGCCTAACATCTGGAGAAACTACCTCTGAGGGTGAGCACTTGAAATATATTTTGTTGTCAGGAGCATTAGCTTCCTTTGTAGTGAGACCATCAAAGCTGGGTCTGCATCTATGTGACATGGATGACATGGTTTCTTATTTTCCGATGAACATGAGGCAGCAGTGCTGAATTTTCTCTTTGTAGGTAAACTGTGGCCACTGAGGGCAAGTGTCTCCTCATCTGGACTGTGAAGCCATTTGGTCATCCTCCACTCTTTGTGGTGTTTTTTGCTGTTGCACTAGGAGTGTGGTATTTGCTTCATGAAATAAAAAGAGTTCAACTGGGACACAGTGCTGTAGGGAGTTCTTTCAGTTGTGGTGGGTTGGGTTCTGTTGGAGAATGCACCAACCAGGCTTCTATCCCACATAGCTTGCAACATTGACCATAGCAACCTGATTCTGAACATTGCCCTGAAACCTCTCCATATAACAAGATTCTTTTACATATAAGGGTCTACTGGCTGCAAAATGTCAGTCACAAGTTATTTGGACACCAATGGCAGATAAACATGGCCACACCAGAGATATTTTATCACACACCTGCCCACCACGGCTCTAGGAACACTACTCAGCAGGTTCCAACTTACTTGCATCTCTGTTATACACCATTTTCATGAAACCCAGTCAATAAAGGCAATGTCTTGTATTCTCATGATCAGCTAGAGGACATCCAAAGGTTCTCCTGTGACACCTAGTCTTGCGAATTTCAAAAATTTCATGGTATTCATCTAGCCATTATTCAAGGAAGAAGTTGTAGGCACTGTGGGTTTCAATTCATTCATTAACCATTAAATGTTGAGTAAGCTCACTTCAATGAAAGATCTGGAGAACTCTCAGAGGCAAGGCTTCCCAAAGGGTGGCCAAAAGGTCACATGAAGCCAGGCCCATTGAGGTCTACAATGTGAGGTCCATGTGTGTTTTCACTCTCAACTATGGCTGCCAAGTCTTTCAGAATAAAATCATGTGATATCTTGGCTGAGATTCCCTTTGTTCTGTGGAAAGCCAACTTGGGCGTAGATCTCACTTTCCAAGGGCGACTCTCATGCATGGCCTTCTAAAAGCCCAACACAATCCATGGCAATACTTCTCTGAGGTCAATTCCAGAACTCAGTCTCTATGTTGAATCACACAAGAGTTCAAGCCCATTTGTACCCAGTCATCTCTTCCTACCGCCATACAAATGTTCACAGTTAAAACCAAAACACCCCAACATGGCCCTCATCTTCTTCCATGTAGACACTCATCATAACCTCCGGCTGGAGGTTTCCATGAGGTACACAGCCCACGTCCGTGTCCAAAATAAGCTCCCTTGCCCCTCATTTGCCTAACATCAGGGTTGCCTGGACTGCCTTCCTGTGAAACAGAAGTGAAAAAATAGGCCTGGCGTTAATACTGCTCTACTTCTCCAACTTGAGGCCTACTGAGTGTGGGGTTTAGATTCTTTATGTAAATTCATATTTTTTGTTGTTGTACTTTAACTTTTTAATATGTTTTCATTTTTTAAATATTTTTATTTTATTATTATTATTATTTTAAACTTTAATTTACATCTTTTAAATGATCATTATTTTTAAATTTTTTTCTTTCTTTCTTTCTTTTCTATTTTTTCTTTTGTCTTATCATTTCTTTTCAATTTTCTGATTTCCCCTTCCTCGAATTCTACCTGCCTACTCTCATTCTCTTTAGTGACTTCTTCCCTTTCCTTCTAATATCTTTTCTTCCAAGCATCAAATAAATTTATAAGAGTAAGCAGTAACTCAACAGTCAAACAGAGCAAGAAGTAACATGAGCAGCACAAAAAATCAAGGAAGAAAATAAGTACAAACAACGAAGGACAGCCAAAATATTCAGGAGGACCTATAGTCATCAGAAAAATGGTCATATAAAGAACTCAAGGAATACCTTAGACAGATGAAATTGAAACTTAAAGAGGATACGAGACAGCAAATCCAAACAGTGAAAGAACACATTGAAAATGAATTACATAAACAGATAAAAGAAGAAGTTATGCATCTTTATCAGGAGATAGAGATTATAAAAAAATCAAACAATAATTCTAGAAATGAAGGAAACGATAAACCAAATTAAAAAGTCAATTGAGAGTATCACTAACACTGTGGAGCAAGTAGAAGACAGAATGTCAGATAATGAAGACAAAATATATCATCTTGAAATGAATCTAGCCAACACAGAAAGGCTGGTAAAAAATCATGAGTAAAACATCCAAGAGATATGGGATAACATAAAAAAAAAATTAATGAGTCATCTGGATAGGTACACAGATTCAAACCAAGGGAATTAGTAATCTATTGAATGAAATAATTACAGAAATATTTCCAGAAAAACAAAGTAAATGGATATACAAATTGGACATGCTTACAGGACACGGAGCACACAAAATCACAGTAGACCAACACCAAGACACATTGTTATGAAGATATCCAATATACAAAACAAAGAGAAAATATTAAAAGCTCTAAGAGAAAGGAGGCAGATTACATTAAGGGGTAAACCAATAAGGTTGAGAATGGATTTTTCATCACAGTCGCTGAAAGCCAGAAGATCCTGGAACAACGTATTTCAAACACTGAAAGACAATGAATGCCAACCAAGAATTCTGTATCCAGCAAAATTAAGCTGCAGGTATGACGATGAAATAAAAATATTTCATGATAAACAAAAGGTAAAAAAATTTGTAGCCAGAAAACCAGCATTGCAAAGCATCTTGAGCAAAACAATACACGAAGAAGAAATGAAAATCAACAACCAAAACCATCAGTGGGAAGTGCCTCAGTAATGACTGAGGGTGGGGGAAAAGCTAATCATGGAGAAACAAACTAAATTAAAAAAAAAAAGATGAATCATCAATCATGAGCGGCAGTACAAACCATATATCAATAGTGACTCTAAATGTTAATGGCTTAAACTCTCCAATAACGCGACATAGGCTGGTAAATTAGATTAAAAATGAATCCAACAATATGTTGCCTCCAGGAGGCACATCTGAATGGAAAAGACATACACAGGCTGAAGGTGCAAGTTTTGGAAAAAATATACCATGCAACGCTCCCCATAAGCAAACAGGGGTGGCCATGCTCATATCGAATAAAATCGACTTCAAGACTAATTTAATCAAAAGGGATAAGAAAGGACATTATATACTGTTAAAAGGAACCATTCATCAACAAGACATAAAAATTATCAATATATATGCACCAAATAATGGTGCTGCAATGTTCAAAAAACAAATTCACCTCAAGTTCCAGAATGAAATAGACCACAACACAATAATTATGGGTGACTTCAACACACCTCTCTCATCATTGGACAGATCCTCCAAACAAAAGTGAATAAAGAAACTATAGAACTCAATATCACAATCAATAACCTAGACTTAACTGACATATATCGAATATATCAATCATCATCAAGTGGATATACTTTTTTCTCAGTAGCACGTGGATCCTTCTCAAAAATAGACCATATATTATGTCATAGGGCAACCCTCAGTAAATATACAGGGGTTGAGATAATACCATGAATTTTTTCTGATCATAATGGAATGAAACTGGAAACCAATGATAAAAAAAGGAAGGAAAAATCCTACATCACATGGAAAATGAACAATATGTTACTGAATGATCAGTGAGTTACAGAAGATATAAAGGAGGAAATCAAAAAATTCTTAGAGATACATGAAAATACAGATACAATATATCAGAATCTATGGGACACAATGAAAGCAGTTTTAAGAGGGAAATTCATCGCCTGGAGGTCATTCCTGAAAAAAAGTAAAAACGAACAAATAAATGAGCTCACACTTCAACTCAAAGCCCTAGAAAAGGAAGAGCAAAACAACAAAAAATGTAGCAGAAAGCAAGAAATAATTAAAATCAGAGCAGAAATCAACGAAATTGAAACAAAAGAAACTATTGAAAAAATTAACAAAACTAAAAGGTGGTTCTCCGAAAAAATAAATATGTTCGACAGACCCTTAGGCATGCTAATGAAGAGAAGAAGAGAGAGAACTCAAATTACTAACATATGGGATGAAAAAGGCAATATTACAACAGATGCTTCCGAAATACAGAAGACAATTAGAAATTATTTAGAAAACCTATATTCCAATAAAATAGAATATAGTGAAGACATCGATAAATTTCTTAAGTCATATGATATTCCCAGACTGAGTCAGAAGGATACACACAATTTAAACAGACCAATGTCAATGGATGAAACAGAAGAAGCAATCAAAAGACTACAAACCAAGAAAAGCCCAGGAACGGATGGCTATACAGCGGAGTTTTACAAAACATTTAAAGAAGATTTAATACCAATACTTTTCAAGTTATTTCAGCATAGAGAAAAAGAGGGAGCTCTTCCAAATTCATTCTATGAGGCCAACATCACGCTGATTCCGAAATCAGAAAAAGACACCTCAAAGAAAGAAAACTACAGACCAATATATCTGATGAACCTACATGCAAAAATCCTCAATAAAACTCTGGTGAATCGAATACAAAGGCACATCAAAAAAATTATGCACCATGATCAAGTAGGATTCATAGCTGGGATGCAATGATGGTTCAATTTACGGAAATCAATAAATGTTATTCACCACATCAATAGACTTAAAGATAAGAACCATATGATCATCTCGATAGAAGCAAAAAAAACATTTGACAAAGTACAGCATCCCTTTATGTTCAAAACATTAGAAAAAATAGGGATAACAGGAAGTTACCTCGACATTGTAAAAGCTATCTATGCTAAGCCTCAGGCTAGCATCATTATGAATGGAGAAAAATTGAAGGCATTTCTTCTAAAATCTTAAACAAGACAGGGATGCCCTCTCTCACCACTTCTATTCCATATAGTTCTCGAAACACTGGCCAGAGCAATTAGACATACTAAACAAATAAAAGGCATAAAAATAGGAAAATAAGAATGCAAATTATCACTATTTTCGGGTGACATTATTCTATACATAGAAGACACAAAAAGGTGTACAAAAACTACTAGAACTAAAAAATGAATGACCTGCGACCCACCGGCAGGTCAGGCCCAGAAACCTGCAGAGGGGCACAGCTGCCCCTCCCACCTGCAAGGTAGGCGATTCCGTGACCACTGACAAAACAGGCCCAGTGGCCGTCTGACACATCACCCCGGTTGGGGGAGGGGCAGAGCCGCCACCAGCACCTGTTAGGTAGACAGACCTGCAAACGACAGACAGAACAGGCCTAGCGGGCAGCGGAGGTGCAGAGCCGCTGCTCACGCCTGCAAGGTAGGCGAACCTGTGACCACCGAAAGAACAGGCCCACCGAAAGTAGAGGCACAGCAGCCTGCCGGCGTAGTAGGCACATTGCCCCAATTGGAGGAGGGGCAGAACCACCGCCAAAGCCTGCGAGGGAGACTTTGCAACTATATAAGAGCAATATAAATATATAGGGGGAAAATCAATAGCACAACAGTTTCACCAAGCAGAAAGAAACGCGATCAGTATGAAAAGACAAGGAAAGAAAGGACCACAAGCAATGCAGGTCAACTCAACTTTAGAAGAGGTAATATCTGCAGCAGATGGAATGTCAGATAAAGAATTCAGGATATACATGCTTCAGATTATCTGGAGTCTCAAGGAAGACATTAGACAGCATAATCAGACAATGAAAGACCACTTCGAGCACTTCGAAAATGAATTACATAAACAAATACAAGAAGCAAAAGATCAATTATACAGGGAGATCAAGGTTATAAAAAACAAACAAACAGAAATCCTGGAAATGCAGGAAACAATAAACCAAATTAAAAACTCAATTGAGAATACTACCAGCAGAGTAGAACACTTAGAAGATAGAACATCAGAAAATGAAGACAAAGTATTTCAACTGGAGAAGAACATAGACAGCTCAGCACAGCTGTTAAGAAACCATGAGCAGAACATTCAAGAAATATGGGATAACATAAAGAGACCAAACTTAAGAGTCATTGGGATACAGGAAGGTATAGAGTTCCAAACAAAAGGAATGAGCAATCTATTCAATGAAATAATACGAGAAAACTTCCCAGACTTGAAGAATGAGACAGAATCCCATATCCTAGAAGCCTACGGGACGCTGAATGTGCAAAATCATAAGAGATCCACACCTAGACACATTATAATGAAGATGCCCAACATACAGAATAAGGAGAGAATTTTAAAAGCTACAAGAGAAAGGAAGCAGATTACATTTAGGGGTAAACCAATCAGGATAACAGCTGATCTTTCAACACAGACACTGAAACCTAGAAGATCCTGGAATAACATATTTGAAACACTGAAAGAAAATGGGTTCCAACCAAGAATTGTGTATCCAGCAAAATTAAGCTTCAGTATGGAAGATGAAATTAAAACCTTCCATGATAAACAAAAGTGAAAAGAATTTGCAGCTAGAAAACCATCTCTTCAAAACATCCTCGGCAAAACATTGCAGGAAGAGGAAATGGAAAATAACAATGAAAACAAACAGCGGGAGGGAGTACAGTAAAGAGGGGGAATAATCAAAGAGGAAAACAAACCATGTTTAGTAACATAAATAAACCAATATGACTGGAAGAACAACCCATATCTCAATAATAACCCTAAATGTTAATGGCTTAAACTCACGAATTAAGAGACACAGGCTAGTAGAATGGATCACAAAACAAGACCCAACAATATGCTGCCTTCAGTAGATGCATTTGATAGGAAAAGACATACATAGACTGAAGGTGAAAGGTTGGGAAAAATCATATCACTCTTATGGACTTCGGAAACAAGCATGAGTGTCCATACTCATATCAAATAAAATAGATTTCAAGCCAAAGTTAATCAAAAGGGATGAAGAGGGACACTACATACAGCTCAAGGGAACCATACACCAACAAGACATCACAATCATAAATATATATGCCCCAAACAATGGTGCAGCTATGTTCATCAAACAAACTCTTCTCAAGTTCAAGAGTCTAATAGACCACCATACAATAATTATGGGAGACTTCAACACACCTCTCTCACCACTGGATAGATCTTACAAAGAAAAGTTGAATAAGGAATCTATAGAACTCAATAACATAATTAATAACCTAGACTTAATTGACATATATAGAATATACCACCCAAGATCAAGCAGTTACACTTTTTTCTCAGCAGCACTTGGATCCTTCTCAAAAATAGATCATATATTATGTCACAGGGCAACTCTTAGACAATATAAAGGAGTAGAGATAATACCATGCATCTTATCTGAACATAATGAAATGAAATTGAAAATCAACGATAAAAGAAGTAAGGAAAAATCATGCATCAATTGGAGAATGAAAAATAGGTTACTGAATGATAAATGGGTTATAGAAGACATCAAGGAGGATATTAAAAAATTCTTAGAGATAAATGAAAACACAGACACAACATATCGGAATCTATGGGACACATTGAAAGCAGTTCTAAGAGGAAAATTTATTGCTTGGAGTTCATTCCTTAAAAAAAGAAAAAAAAAAACAAATAAATGATCTAATACTTCAACTCAATGTCCTAGAAAAAGAAGAGCAAAACAACAGCAAAAAAGTAGAAGACAAGAAATAATTAAAATCAGAGCAAAAATTAATGAAATTGAAACAAAAGAAACAATTGAAAAAATTGACAAAACTAAAAGTTGGTTCTTTGAAAAAATAAAAAAAATTGACAGACCCTTAGCCACGCTAATGAAGAGAAGAAGAGAGAGAACTCAAATTACTCGCATATGGGATGAAAAAGGCAATATCACAACAGACACTTCAGAAATACAGAAGATTATCAGAAATTATTTTGAATCCTTATACTCCACTAAATTAGAAGATAGTGAAGGCATCGATAAATTTCTTAAGTCATATGATTTGCCCAGATTGAGTTAGGAGGATATTGACAACCTAAACAGACGAATATCAACTGAGGAAATAAAGAAACCATCAAAAGACTACCAAGTAAGAAAAGCCCAGGACCGGATGGGTATACAGCAGAGTTTTACAAAACCTTTAAAGAGGAACTAATACCAATACTTTTCAAGCTATTTCAGGAAAATGAAAAACAGGGAGAACTTCCAAATTCATTCTATGAGTCCAACATCACCCTGATTCCTAAACCAGACAAAGACACTCCAAAGAAAGAAAACTACAGACCAATATCTCTAATGAACCTAGATGCAAAAATGCTCAATAAACTTCTCGCGAACCGGATACAAAAACATATCAAAAAAATTGTGCACCATGATCAGGTAGGATTTATCCCTGGGATGCAAGGTTGGTTCAATATACGAAAATCAATAAATGTTATTCACCACATCAATAGGCTTAAATATAAGAACCATATGATCATCTCGATAGATGCGGAAAAAGCATTCGACAAAGTACAGCATCCCTTTATGTTCAAAACTCTAGAAAAACTAGGGATAACAGGAACATACCTCAATATTGTAAAAGAAATCTATGCTAAGCCTCAGCCTAGCATCATTCTGAATGGAGAAAAACTGAAGGCATTCCCTCTAAAATCTGGTACAAGACAGGCATGCCCTCTCTCACCACTTCTGTTCAACATAGTTCTTGAATCACTGGCCAGTGCAATTAGACAGACAAAAGAAATTAAAGGCATAAAAATAGGAAAAGAAGAACTCAAATTATCACTATTTGCAGATGACATGATTCTATACCTAGCAGACCCAAAAGGGTCTACAAAGAAACTATTAGAGCTAATAAATGAATTCAGCAAAGTGGCAGGAAATAAAATCAACACGCATAAATCAAAGGCATTCCTGTATATCAGCGACAAATCCTCTAAAATATATATGAGGACAACCACCCCATTCACAATATCCTCAGAAAAAATAAAGTACTTGGGAATCAACCTAACAAAAGAGGTGTAAGACTTATACAATGAATACTACAGAACCCTAAAGAGAGAATTGAAGAAGATCTTAAAAGATGGAAAAATATACCCTGTTCATGGATAGGTAGAATTAACATCATCAAAATGGCGATATTAACAAAAGTTCTCAATAGGTTTAATGCAATGCCAATCAAAATCCCAATGGCATTTCTTGTAGAAATAGAGAAAGCAATCATGAAATTCATATGGAAAAATAAAAGACCCAGAATAGCAAAAACATTGCTAAGCAGGAAGTGTGAATCAGTCGGTATAGCTATACCAGACTTCAAACTATACTACAGAGCAATAGAAACAAAAACAGCATGGTACTGGTACCAAAACAGGCGGGTGGACCAATGGTACAGAATAGAGGACACAGAAACCAATCCACAAAACTACAACTATCTTATATTCGATAAAGGGGCTAAAAGCATGCAATGGAAGAAGGCTAGCATCTTCAACAAATGGTGTTGGGAAAACTGGAAATCCATATGCAACAAAATGAAACTGAATCCCTTTCTCTCACCATGCACAAAAGTTAACTCAAAGTGGATCAAGGAACTTGATATCAAATCAGAGACATGGCGTCTGATAGAAGAAAAAGTTGGCTATGATCTACATACTGTGGGGTCGGGATCCAAATTCCTAAATAGGACACCCATAGCACAACAGTTAATAACTAGAACCAACAAATTGGACTTACTCAAACTAAAAAGTTATTTTCTCAGCAAAAGAAACAATAAGAGAGGTAAATAGGTAGCCTACGTCCTGGGAACAAATCATTACTCCTCACACTTCAGACAGAGCCCTAATATCCAGAATATACAAAGAACTAAAAAAATTAGACAATGAGATAACAAATAACCCAATCAACAAATGGGCCAAGGACCTGAACAGAAATTTCTCAGAGGAGGACATACAATCAATCAAGAAGTATATGAAAAAATGCTCACCATCTCTAGCAGTCAGAGAAATGCAAATAAAAACCACCCTAAGATACCATCTCACTCCAGTAAGATTGGCAGCCTTTAGGAAGTCAAACACCAACAAGTGCTGGCGAGGATGTCGGGAAAAGTGTACTCTTGTACATTACTGGTGGGACTGCAAATTGGTGCGCCCAATTTGGAAAGCAGTATGGAGATTTCTTGGAAAGCTCGGGATGGAACCACCATTTGATCCAGCTATTCCCCTTCTCGGTCTATTCCCTAAAGACCTAAAAAGAGCACACTATAGGGCCACTGCTACATCCATGTTCATAGCAGCACAATTCACAATAGCAAGACTGTGGAACCAACATAGATGTCCTTCAATAAAAGAATGGATAAAAAAATGTGGCATTTATACACAATGGAATATTACTCTGCATTAAGAAATGACAAAATCATAGAATTTGGAGGGAAATGGATGGCATTAGAGCAGGTTATGCTAAGTGAAGCTAGCCAATCCCTTAAAAACAAATGCCAAATATCTTCTTTGATATAAGGAGAGTAACTAAGAACAGAGTAGGGACGAAGAGCATGAGAAGAAGATTAACATTAAACAGGGATGAGAGGTGGGAGGGAAAGGGAGAGAGAAGGAAAATTGCATGTAAATGGAAGGAGACCCTCAGGGGTATACAAAATTACATACAAGAGGAAATGAGGGGAAAGGAGGAAAAATATAAGGGGGAGAAATGAATTACAGTAGAGGAGGTAGAGAGAGAAGAGGGGAGGGGAGGGAAGAGGGGGGATAGTAGAGGATACGAAAGGCAACAGAATACAACAGTCACCAGAATGGCAATATGTAAATCAATGGTTGTGCAATTGATGTGATTCTGCAATCTGTATATGGGGTAAAAATGGGAGCTCATATCCCACTTGAATCAAAGTGTGAAATATGATATATCAAGAACTATGAAATGTTTTGAACAACCTACAATAAAATTAATTAAAAAAAAAACCAGCATGGTACTGGTACCAAAACAGGCGGGTGGACCAATGGTACAGAATGGAGGACACAGAGATTAATCCAAAAAGCTACAACTATTTTATATTTGATAAAGGAGCTAAAAGCATGCAATGGAGGAAATATAGTATCTTCAACAAATGGTGTTGGGAAAAATGGAAATCCATGTGCAAGAAAATGAAACTGAATTCCTTTCTCTCGCCATGCACAAAAGTTAACTCATAGTGGATCAAGGTGCTAGATATCAAATCAAAGACTCTGTGTCTGATAGAAGAAAAAGTTGGCTCTGATCTACATATTATGGGGTCGGGCTCCAAATTCCTTTATATGACATCCATAGCACAAGAGTTAATAACAAGAATCAACAAATGGGACTACTTAAACTGAAAAGTTTTTTATCAGCAAGAGAAAGAATAAGAGAGGTAAATAAGGAGCATACATCATGGGAACAAATTTTTACTCCTCACACTTCAGATAGAGGCCTAATATCCAGAATATACAAAGAACTCAAAAAATTAGACAATAAGATAACAAATAACCCAATAAACAAATGGGTCAAGGACTTGAACAGACACTTCTCAGAGGAGGACATACAATCATTCATCAAGTACATAATAAATTGCTCACCATTTCTAGCAGTCAGAGAAATTCAAATCAAAATCACCCTAAGATACCATCTCACTCCAGTAAATTGGTAGCCATTATGAAGCCAAACAACAACAAGTGCTGGCAAGGATGTGGGGTAAAAGATACTCTTGTACATTGCTGGTGGGACTGTAAACTGGTGTGGCCAATTTGGAAAGCAGTATGGAGATTCCTGGGAAAGCTGTGAATGGAACCACAATTTGACTCAGCTATTGCCCTTCTCTGACTATTCCCTGAAGACCTTAAAAGAGAGTAATACAGGGATACTACCACATGGATTTTCATAGCAGTACAATTCACAATTGATACACTGTGGATCCAACCCAGATGCCCTTCAATAGATGAATGGATAAAAAAAATGTGGCATTTATACACTATGGAGTATTACGCAGCACTAACAAATGACAAAATCATAAAATTTGCAGAAAAATGGATGGCACTGGAGCAGATTATGCTTAGTGAAGATAGCCAATCCCTAAAAAATAAATACCAAATGTCTTCTTTGATATAATGAGAGCAACTAAGAACAGAGCAGGGAGCAATAGCAGGAAGAAAAGATTAACTTTAAACAGAGACATGAGGTGGGAGGGTAAGTGAGAGAAAAGGGAAATTGCATGGTAATGGAGGGAGACCCTCATTGTTACACAAAATTACATATTGTTGTGAGTGGAATGGGAAAATAAACATGGAGTGAAATAAATTACAGTAGATGGGGAAAAAAGAGAAGATCGGAAGGAAGGGGAGGGGAGATAGTAGAGTATAGGAAAGGTAGCAGAATACAACAGTAGCTAATAGGGCATTATGTAAAAATGTGGATGTGTAATCGATGTGATTCTGTAATCTCTATTTGGGCTAAAAATGGGAGTTCATAAGCCACTTGAATCTAATGTATGAAATATTGTATGTCAAGAGATTTTTAATGTTTTGAGCAACCAATAAAAGAAAAAAAGTAGCAATATATATGCCAATCGAAATTCATCATGAAATATATATAATCCACAGATCGAAAAATATTCATTTTACTGAACATGGATTAATGTATAATGTTATTCAACTAGGAAGCTCACCCATAGGTTGAATTTTCAGTTCCAACAGCATTTAGGAGGAGTTATCCTTTCTCACAATTTGCATCTGCCAATTCAGTTACCTCACAAGTATGTACGTGTGGTACCAGGTAGAATTCTATATGTGCATATAAAAATACATGTGCTGAATTGGCTACAGAGAAAGGGAGACAGGAATTCACATATTTGTTAATTTTAAAAACACATGTAGAACTATTTCAACAAAAAAATGACTAGATTTATAACTCCTACACTATATAATGCAAAAGGCAATTGTAACAATACACCATGCCTCCTCTGAACTGCTTGTATTTCTATTCTGTTTGGGTTATTTTTCACCATCATATTAGAATTATTAGTCAGAGTATAGTAGGGTATGTGTTAGTTTCAGGGCTTCAGTATTTCAAATAGAAAATTGAAAAATGAATCGAATGTGTATGTAAATATGTGCTACACAAAAATCTTCCCACTCACATTCAGAACAATGCCTTGATATTACCTTGGCCCAAGTAAGACACCATTAGAGTAGAAAAGTGTGAAAATCTGTGAATACATATCTGGAATGGAATATGCTCGGGAGTTCACAACCTTGGTGGTGGTAGAGGAGTTTCCAAAAGTAAAGAACAGTGTAAACACTCCACAAACATGGAGCTCTGCTGGCCTAAGACTTCTTGGAAAACTGCCTCTGAGGTTGGGCACTTGAAATATATGTTGTTGTCATGAGCTTTAACTTCCTTTGTAGTGAGACCATCAAAATGGGTCTGCATCTATGTGACCTGGAAGACATGGTTTCTTATATTCCAATGACCATGAGGCACCAGTGCTGAATTCTCTCTTTGTATGTAAACTGTGGCCACTGGAGGCTAAGTGTCTCCTCGTGTGGACTGTGAAGACATTTGGTCATCCTCCACTTTTCGTGGTGTTTCTTGCTGCTGCACTGGGAATTTGGTATTTGCTTCACCAAATACAAGGAGTTCTACTAGGATACAGTGCTGAAGGGAGTTCTGTCACGTGTGGTGGGTCAGGGTCTGCAGGAGAATGCACCAACCAGGCTTCTATCCCACACAGCTTGCCCCAATAACCATAGTAAACTGATTCTGAACATTGCCCTGAAACCTCTCCATATAAAAAATGCCTTTACATATAAGTGTCTGATTTCTGCACTATGTCAGTCATAATCCATTTGGAAGCCAATGGCCGATCCACATGGCCCCACCATGGTGTTTTATCACACACCTGCCCACCACTGCTCTAGGCCCACTAATCAGCAGGATACAAATTACTGGCATCTCTGTTCTACACCATTTTCATAAAACCCAGTAAAACAAGGCATTCTCTGGTATACACATAATCAACCACAGGACTTCCAAAGATTCTCCAGTGCCACCTGGTCATGGAAATTTCAAAAATTTCATGGTATTTATCTACCCATTTTTCAAAGATTAAGTTGGAGGCACTGTGGGTTTCAAATCATTCAGGAACCATTAAGTGTTGAGAAAGCTCATTTCAATGAATGCTCTGGAGAACACTCACAGGCAAGGCTTCTCAAAGAGTTGCCAAAAGGTCACATGAAGCCAGGCAAATTGAGGCCTACAATGTGAGGTCCATGTGTGTTTTGACTCTCAACTATACCTGCCAACATTTCAAAATAAAATCATGTGATATCCTGGCTGAGGTTCCCATTGTTTTGTGGAAAGACACCCTGGGCCTAGATCTCAGTTTCCATGGGTGAGTCTCATGCATGGCCTTCTAAAATCCCAACACAATTCATGGCAATACTTCTCTGAGTTCAGTTCCAGAACTCAGTCTCTAAGGGGAATCACGCCAGAGTTCAAGCCCAGGTGGAACCAGTCATTCCTTCCAACCACCACAAAAATGACCACAATTAAAATCAAAACACTCCCACAGGGCCCTCATCTTCTTCCATATAGACACTCATCATAACCTCTGGCTGGAGATTTCTATGAGGGGCACAGCCTAAGAAAGTGTCCAAAATAAGCTCACTTGCCCCTCATTTGCCTAAAATCATGGTGGCCTGGACACTCCTCCTGTGAACCTGGAGTGATCAAATATTCCTGCTGTTAAAGTGTTCCGCTTCTCCAATTTGAGGCCTACTGGCTGTGAGGTATAGATTCTTTATGTGATTTGGAGTCATGAGAAAACATAAGCACATATGGGCAAGCCTCTGCAGGGATTTGAAGAACTCATTTAATCCAAAGAATCCCTATTCTCACTTAATGGAGGTCAGGAACCTAAAACAAGAAGGCAAAAAAATTCATCCACAATGACTTCTCTTTTGGCCATTTCGGTTTGGGAAGCACATGGGATTTTTCTTTAGATCCATTGGGTGCTGAGAATCTAAGTCACAGCCTCACACAAGGACCAGAGACTGATTCAGACACATCCCATTCCAAAGCAATTAAGCAAAGAGCCACAGGTGAAGCCCATTCATTTCCATATGAAAACAGTTTTCTTCAGGCTTCACAAAGGGTTGGCATGAGGCAAAGACCTTCCTGAATTTCAGGGTAATTGAAACACAAGTAAGCAAATGGCCCAAGAAGGGTTTCTTCACTGAGACTTTACTGGTCACACTGATATCTGAGTTTTCTGAGATGCTCTCAATCTCTTCAGCTATCCAGTACATGGCCATGTCACAGAGCCTTGTGGTGTTACATATCTGGGACACAAAACCATGAGCGTATTCTGTAGAGTGGCCAGAATTCACGAAGAAAACAGTAACTTAAGAAGACAGTAGGTGTTGCCCATCCATAAGGCAAAGTGAAGTCCATTAATCTATTGGGCAGTATTAATGTGGGGAAGCTTTCTACTAGAGAAAACAAATCCATTGATGCATTCTCTTTTCTAATGTCTACAACCATGGATACAGTGGGATACACAGACATAGAAACCCTCACAATGTCAAAGGACTTACTAGAAACAGTCCACTCCACACCAGAAAAAAACGCCTTTCCTACCTATTCTCAGAACATGAGAAAAAAACCACAAACTCACACCCACAACGGCAAAGCCACCTCCTTCCCCCAAGTAGGTCTGTGACTATCCAGAGTGTCTTCTCACTGGTGGGCCATATTATGTTCCCCCGAAATGGCCTGTCCTCTCTCAGATCTGGTCTCCTTGGCCAAGTATGTGAAGTTGTCAGGAGACAGCGGTGAGCCACTACCTGCTTTCTCAGGGAAGGTGCCTCTTCAGAGCTCTGCTGGCAATTGGCCATCCTCACATCAGTAGGTACCAAGAAAGACTGACTCTGTCCTTGGAAAAAGCAAACAAGTTAGCCCAATGGGACTAGGACTGGGACTGGCTCTGGGTGCCTGGCTTCCTGGATCCCAAGTTCAGAGAATTCAATCACCAAGGAAGTGAGGAGAGGTCACTTCCTTCAGGAACTGAATGAGGTCACTGCCTTGAAAACCACTTTGTCCTAACAGTTGCTTCCAAGGGTCCCATGAGATGGAGGCTGCCCCAACATCCTCTGACACATTCAGAAGTTAGAATGGAATATCAACCTTAGGCACCCAGGTACAGCTCTCCACACAGGCCTGGTTTCTTCCAACTTCTTTACAATAAGAAAAGAGAGGCTGACTTAGACCCATCAATTCATCCTGACCAGGTTGTTTGCCATGGAAGATTTCTATTGCTCTCTCAGGTCCAACATAGCTGCATAAATCTTCTGCAAGGATCATTTCTCCATGGATCTTTGAGGTTCTCAGAAGGTGGAAGATCACCTACATTCCTATATTGTAAGACCAACTCTGTCCCTGCTCTTCTGTAAGTTATATTGATGGAACAGTGTATGTTTAGGGTTAATAACATGTTTGATTTGGGTTAGGAATCATTTTGCGAGATGAATAATGGTATTGGCAACCTTCGATATTTACAAGAGTATATAGGTGAAATATAAGTATGAAAGCAGAAAATTAGGAAAGATTTGAAGCCCAGAAGGGAATTGGACCCTTAAGTGGTATACTTAGCTTTGAGTTATGTGCTGCACAGTTGTCTCAGATAAATCAATATACAATGGCATAGGACCTTGTACCTTGGATGATTGAATGTTGAAGAGAACATTAAGTCAAAAAGCGATGTTCAGTACGATGAGGAAGGTAGTCGTTAGGTTTAGAATGAAGAGTGAGTATAGGATTTGGACAAAAAGTTCTTTAGCAATAGGGTTTCGGTTAGAGAGTGAGTGTTAATGTCAGCACATGTGAAGAGTCAGTCACAATGATGAACTGGGGAAAATATGAGGGAAAGCAGATATCAATAAAGACATTAGGAAATCAAGCAAAGTACAAAGTGAGTGATAGGATTAGACATTTTCAACAGGCTTGAGGTTGAATATATAATCTTAGGAAGAAACAAATATGTAGTCACCAATAGGATTGACATTTGAGAGCATTAGGCAACCTGGACATAGATGTTTTTAGTAATCCATGCTCACTTTCCATTTAGGCTTTGGTACAATTGAAAGTGTGACCTTTGCTTTTTGTGTCCAGAATATTTCTGTGATAAAATGTATATGTATATCACGTGACATGAGTATTTCTTCCACCATTTCCAGGAGCAATATTTTGAAGACATATAAATTTGTATTGGGGTAGGGGATAGGAAAGTCAGCAGAATACAACAGTCACTAATATGGTATTATGTAAACATTGTGAATGTGTAACTGATATGATTCTGCAATCTGTATTTGGGGTAAAGATGGAAATGCATAACTCATTTAAATCAAATGTATGGAAGATGAAAAAATAAAAAAATAAAAAAAAATATTATAAAAAAAAAAGTACCTCCCTGATGACAGTGTGAGGAATAGAAGGCGATTGCAATGAGATGGAAAACTGGAAAATCATTGCTCGCAGAGAATATAGATGGTGGCAGCCAGGAATTTAAGATGAACTGGAACCATTCACTAGATTTGATGGCAAGAAATAATTATGATTCAGGGCTAAATTACAACCAGTATGATATATTTAATCTCATAATATGTTAAAAGATAAAAAAGTAAAAGTCAGTACATATATGACCTAGAAGCGTTTAAAGAAAAAGGCTTATTAGCACAAATATATAAAGAAGAAATTACTCTTTTGCTTGTCATAAGTTCCAAAACCCCATCAATGCTTGAATTTGAAGAAAGAAGGCATTATTGGAAAGTAAGAATCAATTTATAGTAAGTATAAAAATGTGGGTCCTTTGAAATGTGTTGATGAGACATACCTTATGCTTAATATTTGTCTCCGAAGTTTGAAAAATAGTATGGTCTATGTTAAAATCATATACTTAACAGAAATGCCAAAGAAACTTGAGAAATGATTAAAAATAATTCACTATGAATTTTAATGAACACAGTTCATGTACCATTTGTATTTTTATAAATAATTCTATACTAAGCTTTGGTACTTTAGTGTGTGTTAATCATATGTTCCTTTCAGAGACAACTAAAGAGTCTGTGGTCATGTTTTAAATATTTTTCGCCCTGTATGGAACATTTTAAATATCTTTGGAGACACATCTTTGTCACATTTATAAAACTCTAGTAGCACTTTCTCCAACTTCAAATTTATCTTCATTTTAAAAGTCTCCATTAAAATATAACCATCAAGCTGGACACAGTGGTAACACACCTGTAATCCCAGCATTTTGGGAGGCTAAGGAAGGAGGATCCCAAGTTCAAAACCACCTACAGCAACTTAGCAAGACCCTATCTCAAAATAAGAAATAAAAATGGCTAGGGACGTGGGTTGGTGGTTAAGCACCTCTGAGTTCAACCTCTGGTATTAAAAAAAAAACCATCAAGTGAAATTATCAAAATTAAAATACAACTCTAATCTTAAATATAACCCACAGCTGAAACCTGAACTCTAAATTGTTCTGCAATTTAGAATAAAAAGCTCTAAATAAAAAGGTAGGTAATTGAATGTTTACTCACACAGTGACAAAATTCAGTAACTGCAAAACTATTATTATGTCTACTTTGTTTGTTATTTTAATGCTTAAAAATATGGGCTGGAGTTGTGGCTCAGTGGTATAGCACTTGCCTGGCATGTGTGAGGCCCTGGGTTTAATCCTCAGCACCACAAAAATAAATAAATAAATAAAATAAAAGATCCATTGACAACTAAGAAACATTTAAAAAATATATTTATTTGGCCTCCAAAATGGTCATGAAAACAACATATTAATGTTAATTGCATTCTTAGGTATTTTAGAATTTTATTTTTTTAAATAAGCAACAATGGGTTAACATATGTTATGTTAATGTGTTAACATATGTTAACATGTTACATTATGAAAAATGTGCCATAACATTTTTCTCTGGCACTGGATGAAATCCTTACTTTCCAAAGTAAATCTTTTCTGTAAATATCACATAACATAAATTGATTGTAAACTGCCTTCACATATGCAAATTAGAGATACTTGTTCCCCTAAAGGACTTTTCCATCTCTACAAAATGTCCTAATACACATATGTGCTCTGTTTAATGAGAACACTCCTCTATCAAGGAGGCTTCATGTGCTTATGCTAGGTGTCAGGCACTGTTCTAGGCACTACGAATATGAAAAGAACTGAAACCAATGGGGAATCACATTCTTTTTTGGGGAGTGGGATACCTGGGATTGAACTCAGGGCACTTGACCACTAAGCTACATCCCCAGCCCTATTTTATGTTTTATTTAGAGACGGGGTCTCACTGAGTTGTTTAGCATATCACCTTTGCTGAAGTTGGCTTTGAGCTCATGATCCTCCTGCATCAGCCTCCCCAGCCTCTGGGATTATAGGCATGTGCCACCACACCCGGCAGATCACATTCTTAATGTGCATTTATTTCAGACTTACACATATTTAAGTAGCCAATTGCTTCCTGTGTCCTGGACTGTATTTTTAAGATTCAGCCTGCTTAAAAATCAACTATTGTAGCAATTACTATTTTCTGTACATCATTATATTTTTAAATATGCCTTAATTTACTAAGTAATAGAATGGAAAAAAGCTATTATTAAATTATTTCATTTAAATGCTGTCATTGTACTCAATCTTAGAGAAAGTTGTCTTTCAAGTTTATCTGTGTTTTGGTACTAATTTATTTTTATTGTTTTTATTTGCAAAACTAGAGTTTTAAATTGTGATATAGTGTAAAATTTTTGTTATTTTTGTTGCTTGTGCTCTTGACGACCTTACACATCACTGCATGATTCATATTTACTTCCAGGTAATCTTACAGTTTTAAATCACACATTAAGATCCATTTTGAGTTAAAATTTTTATATGGTGATACAGGGCTCCAACATTTATATATATATATATATTTAAAAATTTAGTTTCACATCTCCAAATTTGTTTTACATTTTCAAGATTTTTTTTTTTTTGCCATTGTATTTCCATAGGAATTTTGGGTTCAGCATGTCAATCTCTGAAAGACACAATGAAATTTTGCAATGAAATCCCAGGTTGGATTTGCAATGAAAATGTCATTTTAATAACACTAATATTCTACTACATTAATAGGTGAGGTCTTTTGCAGTTATTTAAATCTTTTCAAATATCTTTCAACAATGTTTTTTAGTCTTGTTGAAAATATTCATAGGAATTTTTATTCTATTGATGTTATTATAAATGGAAGTTTTCTTAATTTTTGGAACATTCATCACTTTTTGTTTTATAAAAGAAATACAAATGTTTTATATATCAACCTAGTTTTCTGCAAACCTGTTAGAATCTTAATCAGTTCTAATAGCACTTTTATTAGAGTCTTTGAATTTTCTACATATAAGATCTTATCATCTACAAACAGAACTATTTCTGTTTCCATTTTTTACCCTCTATAATCTGGGTATCCTTATTTTCTTGTCTAATTACCCACCACATAGCATCCAGTGTAATGTGTAATAAAGATGGTCAAAGTTGACCTCCTTATCTTATTCCTGATCTGAAGGAGAAAACAGTCAGTCTTTCATCACTGAATACAATATTAGTTGTGGGTTTTCATAGATGCCCTGTCTCAGGGTTAGGATGTTCCTTTCTGGTGTTTGAGTTTTGTTTTGTTTTTTAAATAATAAAAAGATACTGGATTTTGTAAGATACTTTCCTTGATTACACTGAGAAGCTGATAGGGTTTCTGTCTCTCATTTAATTAGTACAGTGCATTTCATTAATTGATCTATAGCTATCAAGCTAAAATTGCTTTTTTGGGATATCCTTCTCTATAATAGTATATAATCCTAGCCCAATGCTAGATTTAACTTGTAGTATTTTGCTGAATATGAATATTTCTATCTGTTTTCATAAGGGATGTTTATATGGAGCTTTCTTTTGTTATCTTTTCATGGTTTGGCATGAAAATCACACTGGCTTTGTAAAATGGATTAGGAATTACTCTCCAAATCTTTGGAAAATTCATTCACACTTGAAATTAATTCTTTGATTTTATGTTTTGAATGTTTTTAGAATACTCCAATAAAGATACCTGTATGTGGGATATCTTCATAGGAAGTTTTAATTACCAGTTTTATCTGTATTTATCATAACTTTTAATTCAGGTATTCTATTTCTTCTTCAGTCATTTTGTTAGTTAATTGGTGGCTATGCAGTTTCTCATGACATTCCTTCCTAATATTTGATATTATTTTAAGGTCAGTAGTAATATCCCCACTTTTGTTCCTGATTACATTAATTTTGACTCTGTTTCTTAATGAGTCTGATTAAATATTTACCAATTTTGCTGATCTTTACCATTAAACAACTTTTGATTTTGGTGATTTTTAAATTTTTAAAACTGTATTCTTATTTCCTTTATTTTGGTTCTAACATTATTTGCTCTCTTTTGCTTGCTTTGATTTTAGTTTGTCCCCTTTCCCCTCTAGTTTCATAACATGCATGTTTAGTTTAATAATTTGAATCATTTATATTTGTAAATATAGGCACATATTGTGATCGCAGAAGGGCACTTCTTGATTGTCAATGCTGTTCTATTAAATCCTGTTCCCAAAAAAAAAAAAAAAAAATTTGTATTGGGGTACAAATAGGTATACCCTCTGTCTATGAATATAGCAATAACGCATGAATAGACCATACTGGGAATAAATAATATAACTGGATCCACTTTAAATAATGGATTGAATGGATATCTGAAAATATATAAGAAATGTTATAAAGATGCACAATCAATCATTCCAACCAGTTATATATCTAATGGTCATCTTAGGGTTATGTTTTATCATGAAGGATGTGTGAGTTTTGCTTAAAAATTGATCATGGAAATTGAAAATAATATATTTGAAAAAAGTCTCATGAAAAGACCAGTCAAGAAACATAGGGAAATACATGTGTTCTGGAGCAAGAAGTGATTGAAAGTGAAACAAATGCCTATAAATTTGCTAAGTAGTGGATGAAATATATATCCTATGATGTGCATAAACTGAAGAAATAGTAATGTACCAGTGTTGAATAATAATTAATGTCAAAATACACATCATGTCCCATAGGAATCTACTAGCATTGATGTTAAACTAGGTCAGTTAATGTAGAAATACTAGGATTTGTTTGCACCTTTCACTGAAGTTAGTTTTCAGTACTAGGAAACAAATATGTATTTCAGGTGGATGAATATTTCTGAGAATAATCTTCTGAAAAGTTGATTATTAATCCACATACATGAACATGAATGAATTTAGGGAGTGTATATAAGACACATATATTTAATATTTTGAAAAATCTGGAGATTTATTTTGTATATATATATATATATATATATATATATATATATATATATATATATATACACACACACACACAAACACACACACAAACAAAGACATTCAAAAGTAGAAATTTATATTCCAATCGAATTTCACCATGAAATATATATCATCCACAGATCCAAAAATATTCATTTTACTGAACATGGATTTATGTATAAAGTTATTCAACTAGGAAGCTCACCATTAGCTTGAATTTTCAGTTCCAACAGCATTTAGGTGGAGTAATCTCTTCTCACAATTTGTATCTGCAATGTCAGGCACCTCACAAAAATGTACGTGTGATATCAGGTAGGATTCTATATGTGTATATAAAAATTAATGTGCTGAATAGGTTACAGCGAAAGGGAGATAGGAATTCACATATTTGTTAACTTTAATACACATATAAAACTATTTCAATTAAAAAATGACTAGATTTATAACACCTACCTTTTATCTTGCAAAAGGCAAGTCCAATATACACCATGCCTCCTCTGAACTGCTTGTATTTCAATTCCGTTTGGGTTATTTTTCTCCATCATATTAGTATTTGTAGTTAGCGTCTAGAAGGGTATGGGTTATTGTCAGGAATTCAGTATTTCAATTGGAAAATTGGAAAGTGAATCCAATGTGTATGCAATTATGTGCTGCACAATATTCTTCCCACTCTCATCCAGAACAATGGCTTGACATTAACTTCGCCCCAAGTAAGACGCAATTAGAGAAGAAGAGTTAGAAATTCTGTGAATACATATCTGGAATGGAAAATGCTCAGGAGTTCACAACCTTGGAGGTGGTAGAGGATTTTCCAAAAGTAGGGGACAGGGTTGATCACCCAACATGATCTTTCATTAAAATTGTGAGCCATCTTGCCACAAAGCCATGAAAAGATAATTTTTGCTTTACTATAAATTACTGCAAATTCTGAACCTGCTTAGAATGCCTGACCATGTTTTGAACTCACCCATGCCTGGCTCTCTGACCAGATAACGGCCCTCTCTGAAACTTTAATGACACCTCATAAATATTCGCCTTCCCTGGCCAGACAATGACCCTCTCAGAGGCTCTAATGGTCCTCATAATTTCTGATGCTGGGGCCAGAAAAAACAAATGTAAACTACAATTAGTGTGATGCTTGTCAAAGTTCTGTTTTCTGTAACCCCCCTTTTGTGTAACTTTCTGGGCTATAAAGCTGGGCTGTAGGAAAGGTGGGGTTGCTGTCTTGTTCCCGCCATTTTGAGAGGGAGAGGCAGCCCGGCTGCTTGAAATATTAAGCTTGCCTTAATTTGATTTTAATTGGAGTCAGTGGTCTTTTCTTGTGTCCTGGACTAACATTTTGGAGTTCCCCAGCAACATGACCCGACCAGATCACAAAGCCAGACTGCTGGAAATTCTGAAGCTGGCCTATCCTCCAGGACTCCAGGCTGGAGAGCCAAGTTCCAAGGCCTTGGAATGAGCCTTCAGTCCGTGGATCACTGCAGTGAACCATCGCACTAAAACTATTATCAAGCACCTGGTGGAGGAGGCCTTCATAGGTAAGAGGCGCCTTTATAACATCTGATATCCGGTTAAGGGAGTACTCTTCTGATGACAGAGAGGTGGCCTGGGAAGGCTCACATATACTCCTGTCCGGGACAGTAATAGGAATCCTTCTTTCCTCTGTTCTTTTCTGTAGGGAATACCTCTGAAAGTGTAGAGAGGTGCCGACTGGCACGCAGGAGCTCCTACTCCGGAGCTTTAGCAAGACGCTGCATTGCTCCTCTGGTTTTCTGTTTATTCGCCGAGTTTCTGTTTTTTTGTGTGTGTTTTGTTCTGTGTTCTAAATGTTTTTTATTTGTTTGTTTTTGTGCGTTTTGTTGTGTGATTTCTGTGGTAAAAACTTAAGGATATTGGACGTGAAAATGGGTAATAAAGCATGTAAGCCTGTCTCCCCTTTGGACTGTGTTTTAAAGAAATGTGATGCACTATACCCCCCTTTGTTAAGCAGGATGAGAGAAGCCCCTAGCTGGCTGTCTGGAGCACACCCACTGCAGAGGGCAATGCCTGCTGGAGACCTAATAACTGAGTATCTCCCAGGTTAACAAGTGAAGCTCCTTTAAAACCCCTTGTCCCTCCAGATCAAGAGAGTCACAACTTTGGACAGAGTCCCCTGTTTTTATCCTTTGTTAGCAAAGCAGTAAACCTCCCTTTTACTTTTTCTCAAACCCTGTCCTTATATTAAATTGGTATTAATTGGCTTCAAGGTCCAGAACCGAAATTTAAGTTACGAATTTTGATACCCCCCCGACCCCGGAATTTTTGAGAGCTGACTACTGAAATGTTAGGAGATTCAGCGTGCTTGGGGTGGAACCAAACCAGAGGAGCTAATCCTGTAAGTAAAAGACGGGACTGAGGGACTCCCAGCAGCTGCCGAAGTCCTGTTGCTTCAGTAAATTCCCTCCTTCCTGCCCTGCACTGTAAGTATTATGCCACCTCTGTTTTCTTAAAAAAGAGAAAAAGAAAAAGGAGACACTAAATGCAGTAAAGACACCATGGAGACCTTTGATATTACATTTCAGGTTTCCCCTCTGTGAAAACATCTGATGCCCTTGTGGGGACATCTATCATGCCACTGGTGTAGGATATTTTTCTCTTATCTGCTGTTTTAAAGGCTTCTGTCCTGTCAGCCATAGTCTGGAGCTCCTTTCTGTCTGTCTTTTGTCTTTGTTTCTGGCCATTTAAGACATGTGCAATAATGTGTTGATATTATAAATTGTTTCTTGGGAATGATCTTAGCTGAATGTGTGTCTAAATGATGATGTTTTATTGTAACAATATGGTATCTGGATGGGTTTTTGTAGCATTGCTCAATCTTGCAGTTAAAAGTCGGGTTTAGGTAATTTTTTAGTTTATGATTTCAGATAATTCATGCCAGAGAACTTAAATACTTAAAATGGAAAACTAAAGAATTCTACTTCCAAGTTGGCAAGTAACTTCCCAATCATTTAGTCTTTTTTTTTTCACCAATTTTTAATTGGGTAGCCTGGGAAAATGTCACAGTGTGTCAGTGCATTAATTTGGACAAGGATAGTAAATCATAGTATGGTATCTGTTGACAAAACAAGATGTTAAGGTATAAAATTTTGAATTGTATCTTAAAATTGTATCATAATTTTCAACATCCTCACCTGAAAATTATGGTTAAAGTGCCTTAGGCCTGAGGTGTCCGCTCAGAATAGCAGTTTTGTCCAGCTCCTTCCAGAACTCAGCCAGGACTTATGTTGAAATGTAAATGAAAGAAGCCTGCAAGCTCAGTAGGAGACTGATCTGATGTCTAAGTGGGAAAAAAAAAAGGTAAATCGTATGGTATTTACTAATTACTGGCCAGTCATTTTTTCTAGGACTCTCATTTTTTTCCTTAGATTCTGTATTTTTTTTGAGCTCATTATTTTGATCCTAGAGAACTAGGTTAATATTTTTCTCATCAGTTCTATCTTTGACCAACAGTGGAGTTCTGAAACATTACAATGGAGATTTCACCTGTGAAAAGCTACAAGGCCTTACTATTATTATTTGTGCACACTTTTGTTATGTGTTGTATGTCCATATATCCATATGTTCGTATATCATATATATGATATACAAATTAACATATATAAGGAGCGATCATTAAAAAAAGCACTCATAAAAACAAATTTTAAAAAGTAAATTCGAAGATCTTTAATTCACGTGAGTTAAATGGTTCACTTTAAATTTGGATAAACAAATAACAATAAATGTCTTTAAATTTAAGCTTACAAGTTTTTCTAGCTGCTCAAAAATCTAATAAAATATTAATGTCTATAAAATGTCTAATATGCCGTGGTTCTAGGACTTTTCCTTTAACAAAAAAATGGTTTACACTGTTCAATACATTTCTCTAATATTTTGATAAATAAGTGAAGTAAATTTGATATGGGATTACTCATTCATGAGTACTTTTGTTAGATATCTGATTGATTTAGTAAGGTCTGTATAAGTTTGTTCTAAAGTCTGTATAAGATTGTAAAAATCAGTCATGTGATAAAGCGACACAAATTTCTGAAAACAAAAGTTTACCCATAACATTGTGTTTATTTTTAATTTTCTAGAGCAAGCAACCATAAAAATTAAACAACTGATTAAATAAGAACTGTTATTTTAGAGCACTGTACTGGAATTTCTTTAAAAGCTAAATTTGGTTAATGTAAAAACATCAATGTCATTGTGATGCTATTAATGTGCTCATATCTTCCAGGTATACAAGTCTGTAAGGTAGAAACTTTAAAAGAGCATTACATCAAGCTGGTGTTCTGAAGTTGTATGGTAAAAAATATATATATATATATTGGGGATTTATTTACTTGTTATCAATAAGATATGTAAAGTTTTATGTTACTTTTTACATTGGGGAAAAATTTAAATATATTTTTAAGTTAATGAGCGCCTAATCTATGTAAAGGTTAAAAACTTTCAGCCTTTCTTTAATTCATGTTTTAAATGTGATATCATATGGTGTTAGCTAATGTTCATGTGACCTCAAACAATTTATGTAAACTGTGTAAGATGATATTTAAAAAAAAAAGATCAGCTTTAGAACTAAAAGACTTAAGATTTATATAGAGCCCTACCTTACCTGAGATAAGGCTCTGTGTCTCATCTTACAACATGTGAGAATAACTACGAAAGCAGTAGGTCAGATGTTATTTAATTTAAAGTTACGTTCAGAAGTTTTTTTTTTTTTTTCTGTCAAGATTACTAGGATCTCAAAAAGGGGATATAATTTATAACTCAGCCAAAAATTCAGGGTAGCTATTACACGAACTAAGTATTTTTACTCTTGTTAATTTTATTTTGTAATTTCCTTATAAGTTAACTAAAGATTCCCTGTTAGTGTTTTACAAAAGAGTTGCTTTTGAACACAACATTGGTTAATTTAAGATAATAAGGCATCACCTACAAGACAGAAAAATACAGATGCCAAATAATAAAAAGATAAATAATTTTAAATTATAGACATTAAAGCACAGTACTCTTAATATAAGGCTGTTAAAATTTATTTGCTGGATGTTTAAGATTAGGATTTAAAATTTAATTTAAATGAAAAGGGACAATAAAACAAATTTTGGCTCTTGACCTCTGAGTCAGTTTGTATCCAGGGAACAGGAGACTTCTCTAAAGAACTTTGCAACTCTCAGCCACATAAACTCCTGATCAGGAAGATTAATGAGGCCACTGGATAACAGAAAGCCAATCAGTGCATTTTCTACGAAGAAGAGAGTCATCAGAGAAGGGAGATATTCCTGATGCTTCTGAGAGAAGCCACATGGTCAAGCAAGACCTGGAATCACCTAGCGCAAATGGCACTAGCAGAACTGAGAAGCTGCTCTCAAGTTTCCCCAGAAATGACTCCCATAAAATCTCAGCTGACTGTTAACAATAGATAGAAACAAAAGTCAGTTTTACTGCTTCATCTTAAACTCTTAGCAAAGACAGATAAACCCAAAATACAGCCATTCCTGGGCATTTTAAATAATAATAGTTATAATAATATTTTAACGTATACACTTTATGGTAGCCTCCCAAAATAAGTAAGACTGGAGGCTACAAAAAGGATTCTCAGAGAGGAATGCCTGATGAGAATAAAAAGAGACTATCAAGAGGAGCTACCAGAGGCAGAAGTTTTTTGTTTAAGGCCTACAGATATTCCTAACCTACACAGGTAGGCTTGGTGTTTGCTAGTATGATTATCCAGCCCTGACTAACAGAATTAAAGGTTTCTCTATTACACACAGAGGTCATACTAGTAAAAGGAATTTGCAAGATCAGATGACATTAAATTATTAAACTGTATCTTATGGGGTGGGACAACTGTGACACTAAAAGTTAAATATTAAGTTGAAAGTCCTGATAACTGGGGATATTGAAGACAGATGAGGGGACATCTATACAGTGACTTGTTTCAGCAGCTGCAACATTTATTCAGTACTCATGGTTTTTGTTTCTCTCATAGAAGAACCCATGCCCAGATGACTTTACAAACTGTTCTACCACAACCAGACTTCAAACCGAACTGACTTCTAAAAGGCAACTCATGTCCCTCATGCTGTGCCCCCTCATGTCACCCTCTCTCAACTCAGAAGAAGCCAAAATGAGTGACGTCACTCTTCTTACAACAATGGAGCCAAAAATAAATAGACTTTCATTTTAAGTAATTAATTAAGTCAGGTAAAATCAGGGAGACTGGTTTTGTGTGAGTTCAAAAAATATGGAGACTGTTACGTGAGGTATTAAAATTCCCTCAGTGCTCTTCCCCTACCATATCAAAGATTTGAAAGGGACACATTAGAAAAGGGGGGAATGATAGACCCAACCTGATCTTTTATTAAAATTGGGATCCATCTTGCCACAAAGCCATGAAAAGAAAATTTTGGCTTAACTATAAATTACACCAAATTCTGAACCTGCTTGCAATGCCTGCCCGTGGCCTTGAACTCACCCATGCCTGGCTCTTTGACCAGGAACAGCCCTCTATGAAACTTTATTGACACCTCATAAATACTGGCCTTCCCTGGCCAGACAATGACCCTCTCTGAGGCTCTAATGGTCTTCATAAATTCTGATGTTGGGGCCAGCAAATATATATATATATATATATATATATATATATATATATATATATATATATATATATATATATAAACTACGATTAGTTTGATGCTTGTCAAAGTTCTGATATTTTAACCCCCCTGTAGTGTAAAATTCTGGGTTATAAACCTGGGCTGTAGGAAATTTGGGTGGCTGTCTTGTTCCCACTGTTTTGGGAGGGAGAGGCCACCTGGGCAGTGGAAAATATAAGCTTGCTTTAACTTGATTTTAATTGGAGTCAGTGGTCTTTTCTTGCATCCTGGTCTAATAGGTAAATGCTATCAAACAAGGAGCTCTGCCAGCCTGAAGACTTCCTTAGAAACTGCCTCTGACGATGGGCACTTGACATATATGTTGTTTTCAGGAGCTTTAGCTTTCTTTCTAATGAGACCATCAAAGCTGGATCTGCATCTATGTGACCTGGAGGACATGGTTTCTTGTTTTTCAAAGGACATGAGGCAGCAGTGCTGAATTCACTCTTTGTAGGTAAACTGTCGCCACTGAAGGCTAAGTGACTCCCCGTGTGCACTGTGAAGCAATTTGGTCATCCTCCACTTTTCGTGGTGTTTCTTGCTGCTGCACTGGGAATTTGTTATTTGCTTCACAAAATAGAAGGAATTCAGCTGGGACACAGTGCTGGAGGGAGTTCTTTCACATGAGATGGGTCAGGGTCTGCAGGAGACTGCATCAACCAGGCTTCTATCCCACATAGCTTGTCCCCTTGACCATTGCACCTGATTCTGAACATTGTCCTGAAACATCTCCATATAACAAGATGCCTTATATGGAGAGTTATCAGACATATAAGTGATTCCTGGCTGCACAATGTCAGCCACAAGCCATTTGGAAGTCAATGGCAGATACACATGGCCCGACCACAGATGTTTTATCACACACCTGCACACCACAGCTCTGGGCCCACTACTCAGCAGGCTCCAACATACTGGTATCTCTGTTCTACATCATTTTCAGGAAACCTAGTCAATCAAGGCACTGTCTGGTACACACTTCATCAGCAAGAGGACATTGAAAGGTTCTCCAGTGCCACCTGGTCATGAAAATTTCAAAAATTTCATGGTATTTATCTAGCCATTTTTCAAGGATGAAGTTGGAGAAATTGTGGGTTTCAATTCATTCAGGAACCATTAATGTTTGAGGAAGCACATTTCAAGGAAACTCTGGAGAATTCTCAGAGGCAAGGCTTCCCAAAGAGTGGCCAAAAAGACACATGAAGCCAGGCCCATTGAGGTCTACAATGTGAGGCCCATGTGTGTTTTGACTGTCAACGATGGCTGCCAAGTCTTTCAGTATAAAATAATGTGATGCCCTGGCAGATATTGACAATGCTCTGTGGAAAGCCACCCTGGGCATTGATCTCAGTTTCCAAAGGCAACTCTCATGCGTGGTCTCCTAAAATCCCAACACAATTCATGGCAATACTTCTCTGAGGTCAGTTCCTGAACTTAATCTGTAAGGGGAATCACACCAGAGTTCAAGCCCAGGTGGACCTAGGCATCTCTTCCAACCACCAAACAAATGACCACAATTAAAACCAAAACACTCCCAAATGGCCCTCATCTTCTTCCACATAGACACTCTTCATAACCTCTGGCTGGAGGTTTCCATAAGGGGCACAGCCCAAGACAGTTTTCCAAATGAACTCCCTTGCCCCTCATTTGCCTAAAGTCAGGGTGGCCTGGACTCCCTTCCTGTGAACCAATAGTGATCAAATAGTCCTGCTCTTAATACTGCTCTGCTTCTCTAATTTGAGGCCTACTGACTGTCTGGTATATATTCTTTATGTGAATTGGTGTCATGAGAAAACACAAGCCCTTATGTGCTAGCCTCTGTAGGGCTTTGAAGAACTGATTTGACACAAAGGATCCCTATTCTCACGTGATGGAGGTCAGGAAGCTTACAGAGGAAGGCGAGAGACTTCATCCACAATGACTGCTCTTTTGGCCATTTTCGTTTTGCATGCACACCTGGAAACTTTCTTTAGATCCATCAGGTGCTGAGAATCTAAGCCGCTGCCTCACACAGGGCAAAGAGGATGATTCAGCCACATCTCTTTCCAAAGCAATTAAGCAAAGAGCCACAGGTGATGCCCATTCATTTCCATTTGAAAACTCTTTTTTTCTGGCTTCACAAAGGGGTTTCCTGAGGCAAAGATCTTCCTGACATTTAGGAAAACAGAACAATAGGTAAGCAAAAGGCCCAGTGCAGTGTTTTTCCACTGAGACTTTAATGGTCACACTGATATGTGAGTTTTCTGAGATGCTTCTATTCTCTTCAGCTATCCAATACATGGCCATGTCACAGAGCTTGGAGGTGGTACATATCTTGGAAACCAAACCATGAGGCTATTCTGGAGAGTGGCCAGTATTCAGGAAGAAAACAAGAACTTAGGAAGATAGTAGGTGTTGCCCATCCATAAGGCAAGCCTCTCTCCATTCTTAAATTGTGCAGTATGAATGTTGGGAAGCTTTCTACTAGACAGGACACAACCATTGATGCATTCGCTTTTCAAATGTCTACAACCACAGATACAGTGGAATGCACAGACATAGAAACACTCGCGTTGTCAAACGACTTTCTAGAAACATTCCAGTCCAAACAAACAAACAGTCTTTCCTACCTATTCTCAGAAAAGAGACAAAACCACAAACTCACACCAACACCCACAACGGCACCTCCTTCCCCAAAGTATGTTGGTGAATATATTGAGTGTCCTCTGACTGGTGGTCCATACTATGTTCCCCCAAAATGGCCTGTTCTGTCTCAGATCTGGTCTCCTTCGCCAACTCTGTGAAGTTGTCAGGAGCCATGGTTGAGCCACTACCTGCTTTCTCAGAAAAGGCTCCTCTTCAGAGGTCTCCTGACATTTGGCCATTATCACTTCAGTAGGTACCAACAAAGACTGACTCTGTCCTTGGTAAATCCAAACAATTGAGACCACTGGGACTGGGACTGGGACTTACTCTGGGTGCCTGGCTTCCTGGATCCCAAGTTCAGAGTGTTCCATCACCAAGGAAGTGTGTACTGATATTTGCTTCTAAGGGTCCCAGGAGATGGAGACTGCCCCTACTTTCTGTGACAGTTTCACAAGTTAGAATGGTATATCAACAATAGGCACCCGGGAACAGCTCTTCTCACAGGCCTGGTTTGGTCCATCTTCTCTATATTAAGAAGAGAAAGGCTGATTCAGATACATCTCTTCATCCTGACCCGGTTGTTTAACATTGAAAATGACTTTTGCTCTCTCAGGTCCTTCATAGCTGCCTTCTTCTCCATGTATCATTTCTGCATGGACCTTTGAAGTTCTCATCAGGTGGAAGATACCCTACAATCCAGTATTGGAAGACCAACTCTCTCCCTGATCTTCTGTAAAGTTAGATTGAGGGAACAGTGTATGGTTAGGGTTAACAACATGTTCGATTGGGTTAGGAATAATTCTGCAGGATGAATAATGGTTATGGGAACATGTGATATTTACAAAATATACAGTTGAAATATAGGTATGAAAACAGAAATCTAGGTAAGATTTGATGCCCAGAAGGGCATTGGGCCCTTGATTGGGATACTTAGCTTTGAATTAATTTCTGCACAGATGTCTCAGATAAATCAATATACAATGGTATAGGATATTGTACCTTGGATGATTGAATGTCGAAGAGAACATGCAGTCAAAAAGGGATAGTCGGTAGGATTAGAAAGATAGACGGTAGTTTTAGAAAGATGAGTGAGTATAGGATTTGGACAAAATGGTCTTTAGCAACAGGGTTTCATGTAGAGAGTGAATGTAAATGTCAGCACATGTTAAGAGGCAGTCACAATGATGAACTGGGGAAAATATATATCAATAGAGACATTAGGAAATCATGCAAAGTATAAGGTGAGTAATAGGATTAGACATTTTCAACAGGTTTGAGGTTGAATATATAATCTTAGGAAGAAACAAATATGTAGTCACCAATAGGATCCACATTTGAGAGCAATAGGCAAACTGGACATGGATGATTTTAGTAATCCATGTTCAATTTCCATTTAGGCTTTAGTACAATCATAAGTGTGACATTTGCTTTTTGTTTCCAGAATATTACTGTGATAAAATGTATATGTAGATCAGGTGACATGAGTATTTCTTTCACCATTTCTAGGAACAGTATTTTGAAGACGTGTAAATTAGTATTTTGAATACAAATAGGTGTACACTGTGTCTATGAATATAGAAATAATGCATGAATAGACCATACTGTGAATAAATAATATAACTGGTTCCAACTTAAATAATGGTTCAAATTGATATCTGAAAATATACAGGAAACCTTATATTGATATATATCCATTCATTCAAACCAGTTATACATCTAATGGTAATATTAGGGTTATGGTTTATCATGAAGAATGTGTGAGTTTTGCTTCAAAAGTAATTGTGGAAATCGAAAATAATGTGTTTGGAAAGAAGTCTCATGAAAAGACCAGTCATGTAACCTGGAGGAATACATGTGTTCTGAAGCAGGAAGTGATTGAAAGTGAAACAAAAGCCTTTAAATTTGTGAACTTGTGGATGAAATATATATCTTATGATGTGCATAAACTGAGGAAATAGTAATGTACAAGTGTTGAAAAAAAATGAACGTCAAAATACACATCATGTCCTATAGAAATCTACTTGCATTTATATTAACCTGGGTCAATTAGTGTAAAAATATTAGGATATGTATGCACAATTCACTTAACTTAGTTTTCAGTACTAGGAAACAAATACGTATTTCAGGAGGATGAATATGTCTTAGAATAATCTTATGAAAAGTTGATTATAAATACGCACTTAAATATTAATGAATTTAGGGAGTACATAATAAGATACATTTATTTCATATTTTGAAAACTCTGGAGAGTGTATATATATATATATATATATATATATATATATATATATATATATATATTAAAATACACACACAGAAATTAAAAAGTATTAATATACAAGCGAAATGAAATTCACCATGAAATATATATCATCCACAGATCTAAAAATATTCGTTTTACTGAACATGAATTTATGTATAATGTTGTTCAGCTAGGATACTCACTCATAGGTTGAATTTTCAGTTTCAACAGTGTTTAACAGGAGTGATCTCTTCTCACAATTTGTATCTGCCAAGTGAGCCACCTCACAAGAATGTACGTGTGGTACCAGGTAGGATTCTATATGTGCATATAAAAATATATGTGCTGAATAGGCTACAGAGAAATGGAGACATGAATTCACATATTTGTTAACTTTAAAAACACATGGAGAAGTGTTTCAACAAAAAAAATGACTAGATTTAAAACTCCTACCATATATAATGCAAAAGGAACGTCCAAATGTTAAACTTGCATCCTCTGAACTACTTGTATTTCAATTTGGTTTGGTCTATTTTTATCCATCATAATAGGATTTGTAGTCAGAGTCTAGTAGGGAGTGGGTTGCTATGAGGTATTCAGTATTTTGAATGAATAATTGGAAAATGAATCCAATGTGTATGCAAATATGTGCTACAAAAAAAATCTTCCCACTCTCATCCAGAACAATGCCTTGACATTACCTTAGCCCCAAGTAAGATACAATTAGAGGAGAAGAGTTAGAAAATCTAGGAATACATATCTGGAATGGAAAATGCTCGGGAGTTCACAACACTGGAGGTGGTAGAGGAGTTTCCAAAAGTAATGGAGACTGTAAAAACTCCACAAACATGGAAGTGTGCAGGCCTCAAGACATCTGGGAAACTGTCTTTGAGGTTGTACACTTGAAATATATGTTGTTTTCAGGAGCTTTAGCTTCCTTTTTAGTGAGACCATCAAAGCTGTGTATGCATCTGTTACATGGAGGACATGGTTTCTTATTTTCCAATGAACATGAGGTAGCAGTGCTGAATTCTCTCTTTGTGGGTTTACTGTGGCCACTGGGGTCTAAGAATCTTTCCGTGTAGACTGTGAAGCCATTTGGTCATTCTCCAATTTTGTTGTGTTTCTTGTTGCTGCACTGGGAGTTTGGTATTTGCTTCACAAAATACAAGGAGTTCCACTGGGACACAGTGCTGGAGGGAGTTCTGTCACGTGTGGTGTGTAAGGGTCTGCAGGAGAATGCACCAACCAGGCTTCTACGCCACATTGCTTGCCCCCTTGACCGTAGCAACTTGATTCTGAACATTGCCCTGAAAACTCTCCATCTAACAAGATGGCTTAATATACAAAGGTATGCTGGCTGCACCATGTCAGTCACAAGCATTTGGAAGCCAAAGTAAGATCCACATGACCCCACCACAGATGTTTTATCACACAACTGCACACCACAGCTCTGGGCCCACTACTCAGCAGGCTCCACCATACTGGCAGCTCTGTTCTACACCATTTTCATGAAACCCAGTCAAGGAAGGCACTGTCTGGTACACACTTGATCAGCAACAGGACATCCAAAGGTTCTCCAGTGCCACCTGGTCGTGGAAATTTCAAAAATTTCATGGTATTTATCTAGAAATTTTTCAAGGATGAAGTTGGAGAAACTGTGGGTTTCAATTCATTCAGGAACCATTAAATTTTTAGGAAGCACATTTCAAGGAAAACTCTGGAGAATTTTCAGAGGCAAGTCTTCCCAAAGAGTGGCCAAAAGGCCACATGAAGCCAGGCCCATTGAGGTCTACAATTTGAGGTCCATGTGTGTTTTGACTCTCAACAATGGCTGCCAAGTCTTTCAGAATAAAATCATGTGATGTCCTGGCTGAGATTGACAGTGCTTGGTGAAAAGCCACCCCAGGCTTAGATCTCAGTTTCCAATGGCGACTCTCATGCATGGCCGCCTAAAATCCCAACACAATTAATGGCAATACTTCTCTGAGGTCAGCTCCAGAAATCAGTCTTTAAGGGGAATCGCACCAGAATTCCAGCCCAGGTGGACCCAGGATTCTCTTCTAACCACCAACAATTGACCACAATTAAAACCAAAAAACTCCCACATGGCCCTCATCTTCTTCAACATAGACACTCTGAATAACCTCTAGCTAGAGGTTTCCATGACGGGCGCAGCCCAAGACAGTGTCCAAAATAAGCTCCCTTGCCCCTCATTTGCCTAAAGTCAGAGTGGACTAGACACCATTCCTGTGAACCAAGAGTGATCAAATAGCCCTTCTTTAATACTGCTCTGCTTCTCCAGTTTGAGGCCAACTGACTGGTATAGATTCTTTATGTGAATTGGTGTCCTGAGAAAACCCAAGCACCTATTGGCTAGCCTCTGCAGAGCTTTGAAGAACTGGTTTGACCCAACGGATCCCTATTCTCACTTGATGGAGGTCAGGAAGCTTACAGAGGAAGGCGAGAGACTTCATCCACAATGACTGCTCTTTTGGCCATTTTGGTTTTGGATGAACACTTGGAAACTTTCTTTAGATCCATCAGGTGCTGAGAATCTAAGCCACTGCCTCACAGAGGGCAAAGAGGCTGATTCAGCCACATCCATTTCCAAAGCAATTAAGCAAAGAGCCACAGGTGACACCCATCCTTTTCCATTTGAAAACTGATTTCTTCAGGTTTCACACAGGGGTGGCCTGAGGCAAACACGTTCCTGACATTCAGAACAACAGAACAATATGTAAGCAAAAGTCCAAAGTAGTATTTCTCCACTGAGACTTTACTGGTCGCACTGATATCTGAGTTTTCTGAGATGCTCTCATTCCCTTCAGCTATCCAGTACATGATCATGTCACAGAGCTTGGAGGTGGTACATATCTTGGAAATAATACCATGAGGCTATTCTGGAGAGTGGCCAGTATTCAGGAAGAAAAGAGGAACTTAAGAAGATAATAGGTGTTGCCCATCCATAAGGCAAGCAGCTCTTTATTCTTTAGTTTGGCAAGATGAATGCTGGGAAGCTTTCTACTAGACAGGACACAACCATTGATGAATTCTCTTTTCAAATGTCTACAAAAACGGATTCAGTGGGATACACAGACATAGAAACACTCGCGTTGTCAAACGACTTTCTAGAAACATTCCAGTCTAAACAAACAAACCGCCTTTCCTACCTATTCTCAGAACATGAGACAAAACCAAAAACTCACACAGACACCCACAACGGAATCTCCTTCCCCCAAGTATGTCTGTGAGTATCCTGAGTGTCCTCTGACTGGTGGGCCATACTATGTTCCACCAAAATGGCCTGTCCTATCTCAGACCTGGACTTCTTTGCCAACTCTGTGAAGTTGTCAGGAGCCATGGTTGAGCCACTACCTGCTTTCTCAGAAAAGGCCCCTCTTCAGAGCTCTCCTGGCATTTGGCCATTCTCACTTCAGTAGGTACTAAGAAAGACTGACACTGTCCTTGGTAAATCCAAACAAATGAGACCACTGGGACTGGGACTGGGACTGGCTCTGGGTGCCTGGCTTCCTGGATCCCGAGTTCAGAGAGTTCCATCACCAAGGAAGTGTGATAGGTCACTTCCTTCACGAACTGAATGAGGTCACTGGGTTGGCAACCACTTTTTCCTAAAAGTTGCTTCCAAGGGTCCCATGAGATGGAGGCTGCCCATACTTCCTGTGACACTTTCACAAGATAGAATGGTATATCAACCATAGGCACCCGGGAACAGCTCTCCACACAGGCCTGGTTTGGTCGAATTAATCTACATTAAGAAGAGAGAGGCTTTCAGACACATCCCTTCATTTTGACCAGGTTGTTTTACATGGAAGTTGACTTTTGCTCTCTCAGGTCTTTCATAGGTGTCTACATCTTCTTCAGGGATCATTTCTGCACGGAACTTTGAGGTTCTCAGCAGGAGGAAGATCCCCTACATTCCTGTATTGTAAGACCAACAATATCCTTGTTCTTCTGTTAAGTTATATTGAGGAATGGTTAAGGGTAATAACAGGTTCGATTTGGTTTAGGAATCATTCTGCAGGATGAATTATGGTATTGGGAACCTGCGATATTTACAAGAATATACTGGTGAAATATAAGTATGAAAACAGAAATCTAGGTAATATTTGAAGTCCAGAAGGGCATTGGGTGGCCTGAACACCCTTCCTTTGAATCAGGAGTGATCAAATAGCCCTGCCGCTAATACTGCACTGCTTCTCCAATTTGAGGCTTACTGACTGTCAGGTATAGATTCTTTATGTGATTTGGAGACATGAGAAAACCCAAGCACCTATTATCTCATGCCACAGCAAATGGTTTATTGGGGGTCCAGCATGCTGGGGCTCAGAGCTCACTTCAGAGGAGGAAAGAACAAAGAGCCCCGAGAACAACTTGAGAAGAGATTATATACAATCTTTAGAGAGTGCAGGGACTTTATATACATCATAGCCTCCTTTAGCAAATATCATATACTGTGGGAAAATCAAATAACAACTCTAAAACATGATTAGCACATTCATTGGCGGGAACAGTTCGGGCAGGGGGTGATTGGTCAACCCTGAGAAGGGGTATACATTTAAACTGATTGGTTGAAGCCCTGAGATGTATACGTGCTGAGATGCACGGTTTCTGGGAAGGGGTTGTTAAGTAACTAGGTGGTCAGGAAAGATTTCAACACATCTAATGGGCAGTTCCGGGAATTGTCTTCACTGACACAGGAATTTCAGGTTCTGAGCACAGCTTGTAAACTTTACAAAACCTGGTTCTTTACGTTTCAATTTTAATTTCTTTAATTCTTTCATTTCTCCTTTTTCTGCCTACTTTTAATTTTAAAAGTAATGAATCATAATTTTTGTGGGGTCTCACATTCTATTTCTGCCAGTGAAGTGTATTTCTGTCTGATTACCATGAGTTTTACCTGCCCAATCTGAGCCTGGAGAAAGGAAACTATGAGGTTAAGCAAACAAGGTCCCACAGTTATCAACACCATAAGCATGATCAGGGGTCCAGCTAAGGCTGATAGGAGTGTAGTTAACCAGGGGGACAAGGTAAACCATGACTCAAACCACACTTGTTGAATCTCCCTTTCTCTCTGGTGCTCTTCAAGGCATTTTCTCAATTTACTCATGGATTATTTTACAACTCCAGTATGGTCAGCATAAAAAAAGCATTTTTCTCTCAGTACAGCACAGAGACCCCCCTCCCTTATTAAACCATGACTCAAACCACACTTGTTGAATCTCCCTTTCTCTCTGGTGCTCTTCAAGGCATTTTCTCAATTTACTCATGGATTATTTTACAACTCCAGTATGGTCAGCATAAAAACAGCATTTTTCTCTCAGTACAGCACAGAGGCCCCCCTCCCTTATTAAATGGAGGTCTAATCCTCACCTGTTCTGTAAAACAACTTTAGAGAGAGAGGTTAAGGATTCCTGCAAAACTGTGATGGAGGTCTCTAACGTCTTCAAGTCTTGATTTATTGCTGTTTCTAATCAGGCCATTTGTTGTGACCCATGGATCATATCAGCTGTTCCTGTACCCACTCCTGCAGTAGCTCCTAGCCCCAATAGGATGGCTAGAGTAAGGGACACTGGCTCCCGGCAAAATCGGGCTGTTTGTCCACCTAGTAGACCTTCAAAGGATTCTGGATCATGATAGAGCACCCTGGGGGGTATCTGCACCATTACACAATAATGTACAGAGCTGTCAAATACCTGGGCTGAAATGCAAGGAGTTCTGACTGTGTGGAGTTCAGTACCATAAAGGTTCCTTTAATTAGTTCCAAGGGGGAGGAGTCAGCTGTACTCTGGACTGGGGAAGTAGGCAAAGACGGAAACTGCGAAGTATGAGATGGTAGAGGGGTTTTGGTAGATCTAGGCATGGGAGGTTTAGGAGGCTTAATTCCTGACTTGAATGGATTGGGCCCTATTGCTGTGGGATTTTCTTTCTTTTTAAGCCGGATGGTGAACCAGAGACCAAAGTCATAACCAGGGCCATTAATATAGAATCACATTCCCCAAGTATTTCCCATAGGCCATGTTGTTCTGAGGTAGCCCCTTCCTTTGGAAGTGAAAGATATATTGAGGGGGTAACATAGACTATTTTTTCCACAGCAAGTTTTTGACACCACTTGGATAGCGGCACATTTATTGGGATCAATCCAGATGTCATTTCATCCTACCGAATCATACTGTCTGGGGAGTTTGGGTTTCACAATGTAGCTCCCGTGTGTTCACAACCCCAAGATCTACAATAAAAGTCACTGGGTCCTCCACAGGTTTGGGCCTGTTTGCGATTTCAGAAATCAGCTGGGCACACTTAATAAACAAGACTGGCTAGTTTACACCTGAGCTGGGGAGATGACATCAATAATTCATGGGGTAAGTTGGTCTATGTTGCCCTGGTTTGGGCTTTAGTGGGATCTGTGTGGGGTCCACTATGTCAGGGAGATCCCAGTCAGAGAGGCCTATGGCAAGCTGACAAATGTCCGGGTGGAGAGATGGCCACCAAGTCCATAAGGGGGCTGTATGTGAAACAGACCACACTACTTGCCCAGTAGGATTTATAACTTGCCATTGTTGCTGAACAGGCTGATGGGGATTAGGACTGCTGGTGGTCAGGGGAAGAATCCATAGCCCTACCCACACCACAGACATGCAACTTGAGAGGGTTACCAGTCTGTTCCAGTTTCCAGCCAGAGTATGGACAGGGCACAGGATTGAGATGGGAAGCATGGATCCAGGAAGTGATCCCATCCACTTTCACCACTGTAGGTGTTATAAGCAGCACCTGGTATGGTCCTTTCCAGCAGGGTTCCAGGGATGACACCCGATACTGTCTCATGTAGACGAATTCTCCCACTTGATATCGATGTGGAGTTCCCTCGTCTCCAGGATGATAAGCAGTGGCCAACTGTTTCCACAGGTATCGCTGGGTGCTGGGTTTGTTCAAGGGCTTTAAGTCTGTCTAGCAAGGGTGTGTGAAAGGAATCATTAATCTCAGAGTTGGGGTTAGGTCCCTTAATGGAGGAGGGGCACCGTAGAGAATTTCATAAGGGGTGAGGTTACACAAAGGGGCGGAGGGGTATTTCTTGCACGAAAAAGTACATGAGGTAGGAGCATAGTGCAATTTTTTATGCCGGTCTCCAAAATTAATTTCGTTAAGTCTCTTTGATGGTTCTATTCATCGTTTCTACCTGTCCTGAGCTCTGGGGTCTATAAGCACAATATAACTTCCAAGTAATCCCCAGGGTCCTGGAAAATCCCTGACTTACCTGGGCCACGGATGCCGGTTCGTTATCAGACCCTATTACCTTAGGCAGGCCGAACCTTGGAAAACTGTCTTCTAGGATCTTTTTGACCACCATCTGAGCTGTTTCTTTCTTCATGGGGAAGGCTTCGACCCATCCTGAAAAAGTATCTACAAAGACTAGGAGATATTTAAGTCCATACCTTGCTGGCTTAATTTCAGAAAAGTCCACTTCCCAGAATTGTTCTGGTCTGGTTCCTCGTATGCGCTTCCCTGCAGGAATCTTGGATGGGAAAGTATTAACTAATTGGAAGACTTGAAAAGCTCTAGTCACCTGCTCAGCTATTTTTTTCCTCTTTGAGTCAGTCAATAATAAGTCCTTTCTTCGGTCCTTTAAGAGTGCCTATAACTTCTTTGAGCCTAAGTGGTTGAGCTGGTGTACGTCTTTGACATAAAGGTGGGCTTTTTGAAATTGTAAACTTGGCTCTGTAGCGTCCCAGATTTCTGTATCTGTCTCCTCAGATGATAAGTTGCCTGAATGTTCCGGGGCGGCCAAGTCTCCTGATTTTTGTTCCCCCCGGTGTGGAAAAAGTTAACAGAGTCACTCTCTTTAGGGCTGCCAATTAAGCTTCCTCATCTGCCCTTCTGTTTCCAACTGCCACAGGGTTGTTTCTCTTCTGGTGCCCGGGACAGTCCACTATAGCTAGTTCCTTATGGCCCTGCACTGCTGAGCCAAGGTGGAGGATCTCATCTTTATTTTTTATTTTTTTCCCGGCAGAGGTTAATAGCCCGCATTGTTGGTAAATAGTCCCGAGCATATGAACAGTGGCAAATGCATAGTGGCTATCAGTTTATATGGTGGCCCTTTTCCCTGTTGCTAGTTCCAATGCTTTCATAAGGGCAATCAGTTCTGCTTTTTGGACTGATGTCCCTTCTGGGAGACCAGAGTATCAGATGAAATCAGTTTTGCTAACTGCTGCTGCTCCAGCCCGCCGCTTACCATCTTGGAGGAAGCTGCTGCCATCCGTAAACCATACGACTTCAGGGCGAGGCAGTGGCTGATCCTTCAAGTCTTGTTGTATACTGGTTTCCTTGCCAGTATGTGTTGACACTCATGAGTGACGGGTCCTGATGATTCTTCTGGCAGCAGTGTAGGTGGGTTGAGTGGAGCAGGGGGTCCCAGCGTTATTCTGTCTTTGTCAAGCAAGAGGCTCTGGTAGTGGTTTATTCTGGAGTTTGATTGCCACCTCTCTGGAGGCTAACAGATGATGCTCTCCAGGGCATGGGGGGCTATAATGGTTAGCTTCTGTCCCAACGTTAATTAATGAGCATCTTTTATTAGAAGGGCTGCCGCTGCTATAGCACTTAAGCAATGGGGCCACCCGCTAGCCAATGGGTCCAGTTTTTTGGATAAATACGCTACTGGCTTTTTCCAAGGTCCCAAAGACTGAGTGAGCACTCCCCGTGCTATTCCTTTCTTTTCCTCGATATAGAGAGTGAAGGGTTTTCTACATCTGGGAGTGCTAAGGCCGGAGCAGATAGCAGCACCTTTTTTTGACATTATCAAAAGCTTGTTGGTGCTCAGGGGTCCATTGGAAGTGGGCATCCCCTTTATCAGCGGGTATAAAGGGGCAGCCAGAGATGCGAACCCAGGAATCCATAACCTGCAAAAGCTGGCAGTCCCAAGAAACTCTCTGAGTTTTCTCTTATTAGATGGGGGCAGTATCTGCAAAACGGTTTTTTTTCTGGGCTCAGGGAGCCATCGTTTGCAACCCCTAAGAGAATAACCCAGGAAGATTACTTCTTGCTGACAAGTTTGGGCCTTTTGGCAGAAGCCATATATCCAAGCCGAGCAAGCTCGAATAATAGTGCTTGGGTCCCAGACTCATAGGTCTCCTTGGTGTTGGCTGCCAGTAGAAGATCATCCACTATTGGAGTAGGGTGACTTCGGGGTGTGCAGTTTTGAAGTCATTGATGTCTCTGTGGAGGGCTTCATCAAAGAGAATGGGGGATTTTTTGAACCCCTGTGGGAGTCTAGTCCAGGTTAGTTGGCCAGATGTTCCATGTTCTGGGTCTATCCACTCTAAAGCTAACAGCAACTGACAGTCCTTATGTAGAGGCGAGCAGAAGTAAGCATCTTTTAAGTCCAGCACAGTGTACCATTTCTGCTCCGGATTCAGAGTGCTAAGCAAATTATATGGATTGGGTACTGTGGGGTGAATGTCCTGCACTCTGTTGTTTATCTCTCTTAGGTCTTGAACAGGACGGTAGTCCCCAGTTCCAGGCTTTCTTAATGGTACCGGGGGGTGTTCCAGGCTGATTGACAGGGCCTTAGGACCCCAAGACCCAGGTATTTATGAATATGGGGCCTTATCCCATCCTTAGCTTCTTTGCTTAGAGGATATTGTTTAACACTAATTGGAGACGCAGAGGCTTTTAATTCTACTACTATTGGAGGTTGTTGATGGCTAGACCTAACCCAGCAGTTTCTGCCCAGGCATTAGGATAATCTTTTATCCATTTCTGGGGTAGTTTGCCTGTTTGATCAGTCCTAGGGGGCGCGAAGAGTTGATGTTCATCTTCTACAGACATAGTCAAAGATGTTACTATGGGAGTTAATACTGCAGGCTTTAGAACCCCCACTTGGGGACCATTAGGGTTAAAGGTTATTCTAGTCCAGAGTTTGGTAAGCATATTCCTGCCCATCAATGGGGCCGGGCATTCTGGGATTACTAGGAAAGAGTGGTGGACTTTTTCCTTTCCGAGGTCCATATTCATCTTAGTTGTCCAAGCCTGATATCTACTGCCATTAGCCCCTTGAACTAGGGACGATTTAATTGATAGGGGGGCCAGTGAAGTCTTAAGGGCTGAGTATACTGCTCCTGTAATCACTTCAAAGTTCACTGTGTTCCCCTCAACCTCAAATGTTACTCTGAGCTGGGGGAGGGGATCTGAGCCCCGAATTGCCTAGTCCTCTTCTAGAGTCAGCACGGCGGGCTGGCGTGGCTGCTTCTTTTGGGGGCACTCTTTGGCCCAGTGTTCTTTTTTATTACAGTGGGCACATTGATTTGAGGCCAACGGCAGCCTTTGGCGTGGGCCCAGGTATGCCTTTATGTATCCCTGCTTTTTAACTTCTGGCCTATTTGCTGCTGTGACCAGAACCTTAGGCAATGCTTTACTCTGCCATTTGCTTCTTTCCTCCTTCTTTTGTTCCCTTTCCTTCTCTCTCCTCTATTCCCTTTCCTCCTCAGTTTCTCTCTTATAATATACTTTCTCAGCTTCTCTGACTAAATCTCTTAAGGTCATATCTTATAATCCATCTAGACGTTGTAACTTTCTCTTAATATCTAGGGCAGTCTGCTCGATAAAGGCCATTGCAACAGATGGCTTTTGGTCTTCTGCCTGAGGATCAAAAGGAATATATTTCCTATACGCTTCCATTATTCTCTCCAGAAACATAGAAGGAGACTCATTAGGCCCTTGGATAATCTCTCTTACCTTGGCCAAATTAGTCGGCCCTCTGGCGGCCGCTCAGAGACCCACTATTAGAGAACGGCGATAAGTGGACAGATGCTACCTACATTCAAAGGTGTTGGGGTCCCAGTTGGGTCGGTTCATGGGCCCGTAGGGACAGAGAGGGAGCATCACTGGGGCTTCCGAGTTTTATATTATTTATCTCCTGCGGGTTCCTTTAGGTGGCCCAGCTTCCTTCAGGGGAGCAGGGTCTGCTGCTGCTGCGGGGAAGTCCCCTGGAGGGCTTGGGTCTGGCCCAATTGCCTCTAGCGGCGGAGAGGCTGAGTCAGCGGCGGGAGGATCATCTGGAACATGTTGTGGGTTGGGGAGCGAGGGTAGAGGATAAGGAGAGAGAGGAGTGTCCAGTCTTGTGACTCAGAATGGAGGGAAGAGGGGGAGGAGCAGAATGTTGGAATGATAAGATCGTGGTTGAAGGGGTATATGGCTGTTAATCTGGGTGGCCAAGTGGCCCCGGTGAAAGACAATATCTCTGACTTTTCGGATTAGAGGGAAGTGGAAGGATTCTTCTCGGGGCCATCCGACTCCTAGGATGGGCCATTCTGAAGCACAGAGAGTCTGCCAGATCCGGCATTTTACTGAAAAAGAAAGATTCTTGGTACTTGAGCGAACATCAGTCCAATGATCAAGGTTAAGGGACAGAGGCATGGAAGTGCTTTGTCCCATAATGTCCCATAATGGGAGTTACTCAAACAGGGACAGTGAATACACAAACGTGACACAGACAAAGACAAACAGTAAACGTTTAACATGAGTCCAGGAAAAAGATTAGAACTGAGTAACTGGCCAAACCTGATGGGTTAGACAATAAAGACAGACAGTAAACTCAACATGAGTTCCTGACAATGAACAAAACTGAGTAGCCAGCAAAACCTGATGGGCTGGAAAACCAAATCCTGAAGCAAAAAATAACCGAGTTGAGGAATCTACTAATCCTCAAATTCCCGAGTCCTCTGGAGTTTCCCCCAGGGACGTGGCCTGTGACTCTGTGACACATCTGTCAGCCACCATTGCAGAGAGCTAATGTTCTTCACCGACAGCCATTTTGCCAAGCCCTAACCTGAAACCTGAAACCAGAAAGAGGCACCTTAATTACTCTAAAAGGAGTCCATTGGGGTCTTTTGTTCGTCACTGCTGGATTTCTCAGCTAGGGCCTCCAGATGAAAAGGTGGGCTGAACGTCGGAGGAAAAGACCACCAAGAGAATTTCTCATGAAACAGCAAAGGGTTTATTGGGGGTCCAGCATGCTGGGGCTCAGAGCTCACTTCAGAGGAGCAAAAAACAAAGAGCCCCAAGAACAACATGAGCAGATTTTATATACATTCTTTAGAGAGGGCAGGGACTTAACATACATCCTAGCTTCCTTTAGCAAATCACCGTATACTGTGGGAAAATCAAATAACAACTCTAAAACATGATTTGCACATTCATTGGTGGGAACAGTTCAGGCAGGGGGTGATTGGTCAGCCCTGAGAAGGGGTATACATTTAAACTGATTGGTTGAAGCCCTGAGATGTATATGTGCTTAGCTGCACGGTTTTTGGGAAGAGGTTGTTAAGTAACTAGGTGGTCAGGGAAGATTTCAACACACATCTAATGGGTAGTTCCGGGAATTGTCTTAACTGCCACAGGAATTTCAGGTTCTGCGTGCAGCCTGAAAACTTTACAGAACCTGTTTCTTTACGTTTCAATTTCAATTTCTTTTATTCTTTCAGAACCTTACAAAGGAAGGCGAGAGACTTCATCAACAATGACTGCAATTTTGGCCATTTTGGTTTTGGAAGCAGACATGGGATCATTTTTAGATCCATACGGTGCTGGTAATCAAAGCCACAGCCTCACACAGGGCCAAGAGGCTGATTAAGACACACCCCTTTCCAAAGCAATTACTTCTCTGAGGTCAGTCACTGAACTCAGTCTCTGAGCGGAATCACACCAGAGTTCAAGCCCAGGTGGACCCAGTCATCTCTTCCAAACTCCACACAAATGACCACAATTAAAACCAAAACACTCCACCAAGGCCCTCATCTTCTTCCATATATACATTCATCATAACCTCTGGCTGGATGTTTCCATGAATGGCACAGCCAAAGAGAGTTTCCAAAATAAGGTCTCTTTCCCTTCATTTGCCTAACCTCAGGGTAGCCTGGACACCATTTCTGTGAACCAGGATTGATCACATAGGTCTGCCATTAATACTGCTCTGCTTCTCCAATTTGAGGCCTACTGACTGTCAGGTATAGTTTCTTCATGTGATTTGGAGTCATGAGAAAACCCAATCATCTCTACAGGGCATGAAAGAACTCATTTGTCCCAAAGGATCCCTATTCTCACTTGATGGAGGTCAGGAACCTAAAAGAGGAAGGTGAGAAACTTCATACACCATGACTGATCTTTTTTGCATTTTGGTTTTGGATGCACACATTGGATTTTTCTTTAGATCCAACTGGTGCTGAGAATCTAAGCCACTACCTCACACAGGGCAAAGAGGCAGATTCAGACACATCCCTTTCCAAAGCATTTAAGCAAAGAGCCACAGGTGATGCCCATTTATTACCATTTGAAAACAGTTTTCTTCAGGATTCACAAAGGGCTGGCCTGAGGCAAAGACCTTCCTGACATTCATGGCAACAGGCAAATAGGTTAGCAAAAGGCCCAAAGCAGGGTTTCTCCACTGAGACTTTCCTGGTCACACTGATATCTGAGTTTTCTGAGATGCTCGCATTCCCTTCAGCTATCCAGTACATGGCCATGTCACAGAGCTTGGAGGTCGTACATATCGTGCACACAAAACCATGAGCCTATTCTGGAGAGTGGCCAGAATTCAGGAAGAAAACAGGAGCTTAGGAAGATAGTAGGTGTTGTTAACTAGATTTATAACACTTACCCTATATCATGCAAAAGGCAAGTCCAAATATACACCATGCCTCCTCTGAACTGCTTGTATTTCTATTCTGTTTGGGTTATTTTTCTCCATCACATTAGGATTAGTTGTCAGAGTGTAGTAGGGTATGGGTTAGTGTCAGTTGTCCCGGCCGGCGGGACACATCAACGTGGGCAAGAAACTTAGTTGGGGAGGAATGAAGGGACAAGAGACACGAGAGATTACAGCAAGACTGGAGTTCTGATCATGCTGCAAACTTTTATTGTTCTCACATGGAAATTTATATGCTGTGGATGGGAAAGCTCTCTTATCGGCAGTTGCTGGATGTCTTCAGAAAGTGAGATAACCTCAGGATGTTGCCGGAAGACAGATGGCTGCAGGATGTCTCAGGGAGATAGATGGCTGCGGGATGTCTCCCAGGCAGGATATCTCCCAGGGGGTTGTTTCTTTTCAGTGTCAGGCTATACTTTGAAGGAGAACTTCCTTCTAGCCCCTGACCTCTCCCCCTTTCTTATATAAAATATTTGACCATACCTTACCGGCCAATGTTTTAGGGGGTGATAGAGGCTCTGTTTCTCTAGCAGGCCTTTGAATATCTCCTGATTCGAGAGAGCATGTTTACAAGATTTCGTGGTGGCCTTGGCATATTTTTGGAGGAGACGGCTTTAAAAGGGAAGCATGCCGACCGCCATGCACCAGAGCGTGTCACTAAGAGGTCTTCTGTTTTGGGATCCGTGGATCCATCCTCCTGCAGTCCATCCTGCATCCTCCGTTATTATGGCCTAACGTCCTCACTCCATGGGTGCATCCCCCCCCAAGTGAAGGGGCCCATGGAGGACGAACCCTTATGGCAATGGCAGAAGATGGTTGGTCAGAGCTGTTACTTATAGTTTAATGTAAGAAAGAGAGATCTGTGGGGATGTAAACTTAAGAAATAAGCCTGTGAGAAGGGTAGAACATCCTTTTAAATGTTGGCAGCATGGTCTTCCATCTTCAGGTGATGATAGTGGACCTGTATGGGCTTAGAGGCCAAAATATTAATCTGTTCTATAATAAATTGTACAAGCCTGTTTATAATGCAGGGTCCTATGGACACCATTAAAAGTAAACCCAACAAAGGGCCTAATAGGGGAAGAAGGTAGGGTAGAAATCCATTAAACCCAGTCCAGAGGGGATTATCAAAAAGTTCCCTTCGTCTCTTTTCTAGATCTTTTTGAAGCTGCTTAATTTTAGTGCGTACTATGACTGATTTATTGGCATTAAAGCAGCATCGTGCCCCTAAGGCCAAGCAAATACCTCCCTGGTTAGCTGTCAGTAAATCTAAGCCTTCTCTGTTTTGAAGGAACACTTCTGCCAGCGAGTCTACTAGGTCCTGCAAATCTTTAATGGTTCCTGATAGAGTTTTTACATCATTTATAAGTTGTTGAGACAGGCGACGCTAAGAGTGTATAGCCATGCCTAAGCCAGCTGTACCTGTGTTCACAGCAGCTGTTATTCCAAGGCTGGCAAAGAGTGGTAAGGCCTGTATTGCCCGCCTGTGTCTTTTGACTAAGGTGTCTAGACTAGGAATGCATAGAGTTTTGTCTCCTGGGACAATAGTTATATCAGGGAGTAATAAGGCAAGAACACAGCCAACGGTCCAATTCGATGGAAGCCTCAGGAAGGCCGAGTTTCCTCCACACATAAAAACTGTGCCATTGGAGGGACAAAGAGATGGGGTGGGTGAGGAATAGTTTTGTACTGTTGAGCAATTTCCAAAGGAAGGAACTCCAACATCAATATCATAGGTATTATTTTGCATCGCGCCTAAAAGACATATTGTAAAAGTGCCTATAGACTGTACTTTAAAAGGAAATCTGGGTTGGCATGTATTATCATCGTCTATGATAGAATTAATAGGAACTGCAATAGGCATGATTGCCCCTGTTGTCATGGAGAGCCAGCAATCACCAGCAAAGGTGGGGTTGGAATTATTAAGCAAGGAGAAGGTAGTTTCCAAAATATCTAATATATTGTTATCTAAACCGGGGAGCTGGCATTTTCTCTATATTAAGAGATGATATGTGAGCTCAGGGATTTGGGGTTTCAAAAGTTTGATTATCTGAGGATGCTTGACAGCATAAGGGAATCCTCCACCATCAGCGACCCCTGTAGGTGCCTTAATGGGGCAGAAGGGGGGTTTACCAACAGGGCCTTGGCACCCAGCTGACTGTAGCTTGGTGTATTTGCCTTCTCCTCCCCGGTCAAAAAGAACGGGGGTATAATGAATAGTGGTCCCTCCTGCTGCATGAGTTTTAGTTAGGGAGGCTTCAAAAAATTGTTCTCCCTTCTTGTTGACACAAATTGAGGCCGACACATAACAAGTGGCATGCATCGCTTGGGTATGCATTCAAGTTGCAGAACAATTTTAGAGAGCATTACTTGTACTAGGGGGAATAATCTTTGGCTTGTTAACACATACCAATTTAGGCTGATGGACTCCTCTGAGTTTATGGTCAACCTCGGCCCGGAGGTAAGCCACCTTAGTCACGCAGTCAGCAGTCTGGGTCAAACTAGTGGGAGCCTGAGTCCAAGATCCTCCCTTGCGTTCACAGGGAGGGCCAAAAAGGTACTCCATGATGTTGGAAGGTGGAGGGCCAAAGCCTCCGTGTACAATCCTGTTCAGCAGAAGTGCCTTAAGTAGGATCCTCACACAGATTGTTGGCTGCATCTGAAAAAGAGGAAAATTTGTCCTCAGGGTGAGGGCCTCCATCCCTGTGTTGAGGTAAGCCATTAACCTGTTTAACCAGGCGTTCTGGTAACCATCTTGGGGCTGCTTGCTCTTGGTCCAAAACACAAGCTGAGCCTCGTCCACAGATGAGGACAGGACCTGGGCCTTTCCATTTATTTGTAAGGGGATTGTGCCACATAACAGGTGGGCGAACAGAATTGGACGAGGATTGCCAGTGTCAGTCTGCAGCCGAATGGCCTTCATTGTCTAGGGAAAGAAAAATAAGGGCAAATAATTCATGATTAAGGCGATGCCTGTGAGTGGTAAATACAAGTGCAGAAGCATTAAAGCGGGTTAGCCAAGTCTTTAGGTAAGGTGGGCACGTTCCACAATGCCTGAGGCTTGTATGGAATTCCAGTAGTATGCCAAATTAGCGAGGAAGCACAAAACTGTTTAAACTTGGCACTGGTATATGCAGGACAATTATCTTTTTTTTAATATGTATTGGTTTACCCATTACGGAAAACACTGAAACAAGATGAGAAAGGACATCTTTGATAGCCTCTCCAGAATGTGGTGATGCAAAAATAAGGCCGCTGAAGGTATCTACAGAAACGTGTATATATTTGGTTTTTCCAAATTCAGAAAAATGAGTAACATCCATTTGCCAAAACTGATTGGACAGTAATCTTCGGGGGTTAACTCCCAAGTGTTGAATGGGGAGGGAGACAGGGCAACCAGGGCATGCTTTTACTATTTCTCGTGCCTGTTGCCTGGTAATTTTACATAGTTATCGAAGGTTCTGGGAATTTAGATGGTGAAGATTGTGTAAATCCGTGGCCTTTTGAATGGAGCCAACAAAAATTGAAAAGATGAAACGAGTTGCTGCATCAGCTTTGGCATTACCTTGTGTTAGAGGGCTGGGAAGATCAGAGTGTGCCCTGATGTGTCCTAAGAAAAATGGGTGTTGTCTGGCCTGAATTAGCTTCTGAAGCTGGTGAAACCGATGGGCCACATTGGAAGAAGCCTTAATGGTGGGTGAAATCTGAAGCAGGGGCACAGAATGAGCAATGTAGGCACTGTATGAATAAATATTAACAGGATTATCAAGAAATGTTTTAAAAACTTGTGTTATGGCAAACAATTCCACAAACTGTGCTGAATGATAGACAGTATCAAAGGTGTTAGGTTGGTTATTGACAACAAAGACTGCTAGGCCATTACTGGAACCGTCTGTAAAGACAGTAAGGACTTGAGGAATGGGAGCCTTTTGAGTAATTTTGGCAAAAATAAATGGATGTAACTGGACAAAATATAAAAGGGGGTCATTGGGGAGGTGGTTATCAATTGTTCCCAAAAAGCCATTCATTCTCTGTCTGTAGTAAAAATTGGGTTTGGTCTTTAGTATATGAAATTAAAATATTATCATGGTCTTTGCCAAAATGTTGTCGAGAGAGCAAACGACATTTAAAAATAATAGAAGCTACCTGAGCAAGAAAAACAGTAATAACCTTGGAGAATGTGGTGGGTAAATGGACCCAAAGCAAAGGCAGCCTTTATTTCTAACATGTGTATTTCGCTGCCGAAATATTCCTGTGGGTGTATGAGGAGTGTGTAAAATAACCAGAACCAGAGGATGGTTATAAGAATGTTCTGTAAAAAACTGTTTGGCAATGGCTTCTGTGACTTGGTTTAATGCCTGTCATGCCTCGGGAGTAAGCTTTTGAGGGGAGGAGGGGTGGGAATCACCTCTCAAAATATCATTAAGGGACAAAAGTATACAAGTGGGTAATTTTAAATATGTTTTTAGCCATTGAATATTCCCCAGTAATTTTTGAAAATCATTAAGGGTGTGAAGATGGTCCACCCATAGTTGTATCTTAGGAATTTGTGTCTGATTATCTTGAAGTTTAAGGACCAAATAGGTATAACAGTCCTGTGTTTTAACCTTATTAGGAGCTATCTGTAGTCCCAAGGTAGTGACGATTTTGTAAAGGTCCAAGTAACAATTATTAAGGTCATGGTTATTAGGTGCAGCAATTACAAATCATCCATATAATGTAAAATATAAATTTGTGGCCATAGCTCTCTCACAGGGTCTACTGCTTGAGCAACATATTTTTGGCAAAGACTAGGGCTGTTGGCCATACCTTGGGGAAGAACCTTCCATTGAAATCTCTGCATAGAGCCCTGAAAATTAAGGTGAGGGAGACTAAAGGCAAAATAGTGTCTATCCTCAGGAGGTAAATGAATGGTAAAAAAAAAACAATCTTTTAAGTCAATAATCATTTTACAATAGTTTTTGGGAATAGCCACTGGTGTGGGAATGCCTGGCTGTAGTGCTCTTATTCGGCACATAGGTTTATTAATGGCACACAAATATTGTAAAAGGCACCACTTGCCTGATTTTTACTTGATAACAAAAATTGGAGTATTCGATGGTGAGGTTGAGGGCTCTACATGGCCGGCTGCCAGCTGTTCCTGCACTAACATGGAGGCAGCCTCCAAATTTTCTTGGGTAAGGGACCATTGATCCAACCACACAAGAGTCTGAGTCTCCCAAATAATTTTATCTCCATGGGGTACAGGAGAGTCAGAGACTGACACTAAAAATCCGAATACCCAAGTCCATATGTATTTCTTTTTTGTATGGGTTTTATTGGCTCAACCAGTCCTTGTCTCAGTCTCCCAAGGCCTATACCAGGGACAAAATAAATACGAAGCATTTGATGAGTCACCATGGAATTGGGACTGGCATGAATGACTTCCATTTGACTCAAAATATCTCGGGCCCATAGGTTAACAGGGAGGTCAGGAACAATGAAAGGAGTGACAATTCCCTTATTACCCTCTTTATCAGTCCAGCTAAGAGCCGTAGAGCTGACCAGAGGATTTTTTGACTGTCCTATCCCTTTAAGGTCAGTCAAGGATGGGGTGAGGGTCCAAGCTGATGACCAATATTTTTGAGAAATAATTGTGGCATCAGCTCCAGTATCTAGAATTCCTTGGAATTCCTTTCCTTCAATAAGTAAGGAAATGGTGGGTCTATTTTGAGAAACGGGTTGAACCCAATTTACATCAGAGCAGCCCAAGGAGGCAGTCCCCCGCGGTAGGTTTGGGTGGTTAAGTGCCTCCTGGATTCAAGGGAAGGAGTATTAATTGTGCAAGACTTGTTCCTGCTGGGATGGCCAAAACTCCATTAACAGCTGTGGCCAGTATTTTTTTTCTCCAGTGAAGTCATTATAATTAATGCCATGGAAGACCTGAACACCATGTAAGTTAGTAGAGGCTCTTCCAAAAATAAGGGCACAGATATGAGATGGAGGGGGACCCATAATTCCAGTGGGTATTATCTGGGGCCCTTGCATTGAGTCTAATATAGTTTCATTTGTGGCACAGATGTCCAATCCTGCGCTGCCTGGAGTGGCTAGTTGGAGGGAAGCAATTGTGGAGAAGAATTTTGAGGTAGGTTGGGAGTTTGGAAGGGAAAAAATCTTATTGCCCCTGGTTTTGTCCTGGGGGATGTCGTGGCCCGGGGCTGGCCCCGCAGGGAGTTTCCCAAGAAGCAGGAAAAAATAGGCTGTCTGAGGGCATTTGTCTTAGATCTACACTCACTGGCCCAGTGATGACCTTTACCACATCTAGGGCAAAGGATAGCTTGGGGCGGTATAGCCCCAGTTGAAGGAGACGCTATTCCTAGGCTTTCTTTGCCTGTCGGACACTTGCGTGCAAAATGGCCAGGTTGTTTACAAGTAAAGCAAGTACGTGAGCCAGGATTGTGAAAGGTCTTGGTAAAGGTGACACCTAGGGCAAGACCAATGGCATGAGCTGCACCTACCCCTGCATAGAGTCTAATAAAGTCAGAAAGTTTCCCTTTATCCTTATGTGGTTGAAGAACATCCTGACATGCCGGGTTGGTGTTTTCAAAGGCAAGATGTTTTACAAAAGAGCTTTTGTTTTCACTTGGTCCAAGCAAGCATTCCACAGCTAGGTTAAGCCTGGGAACAAAGTCGCTATAAGGCTCGTCGGGCCCTTGTCGAATTTTTGCCAGGGAAGTGGTAGCCGAGGCTTTTGAGGGAGGTGTCTCCAAGCATGTAAGCCAGCCATCTGAATCTGCATCAAAAGTCCAGCAGGGAAATGTGCCTGTTTAGTTTTAGTGTCAAAAGGCTCATTGCCCACTAGCTTAACATAAGTCCCGGACTTAGAGGAGGCCTTAGTTAAAATTTTTTGAGCAGTTTCCCGACAGTGCTCTTTGAAATCTGCATTCCATAACAGAAAGTCTCTGGCACTGAGGGTAGCTTGGTCTAAAAATTTCCAATCATTGGGAGTAAGTCATTGTGTGCTGTGGCTTTCTAATAAAGCCAACATGTAGGGTGCAAAGGGGCCATAGTGAACACAAGCCTTTTTAAGTTTTTCAGGAAAATGCAGGCTTAATTTTTTGTAGACTCTGGGTTCCTGCCTGCCTAGGGCTGAACTCCTCATCCTCTGAGTCCTGATCTCCTTATTCCATTTCTCCGCTTCCTCCTCTTGATCCTCGTCTAAGTCTTTGACCTCAGCCTGGGCAGGCTTATCTATCTGACTGGTGGTGACTGGGAAGGCGAGCACAGGTTGATGGAGTGGCTTCGCCTTTGTATTAGACCACTGTAGGCCAGTTACTTTGACTCCATACCTAAGGCTAATGAACAGAGCTCAGAGTGAAGGGATCTTAATTCTTTTAAAGGTTGGATCTGTTCCTGTCTATGTTGGAAGGATGCTCACAAAGGAGCCAGTTTAGGCAAGGGAAGTGGGGAAAAAATATCTGGGGGGGGGCATTTGTACCCTGAAGGGCCAGAGCACAAAAGGCAGGAGGGATATAGGAGGGGTTGGATGTGTAAGTCCTATAGGCTGTGGCAGGGTCTTGAGAGGTGCAGGGTCTTCTGAATGGTAGCGAGCTGCTTCCTTCTCCAAGGTAGCCTCCTCTACAGGGGTCAATGAGTCTCCGGAATTTAAAACTGGATAAAGGCAGTTGGTAACCATTGGAGCCTTAATCATTAGGGTGGTATTTTGAGGGGGACCAGGAAGGTTCCCATGGTCCTGGGGAGCCTGAGAAGGGTCTATGTCTATACTAACTGATGGGCATGCCGAGGGGATACGAGAAGTATTTGCATAGCCTCTTCCCCAACCTCGACAAGTTTTAAGGTACCATTGTCAAAGGGTGAACTTTTAAGAATTTTATTAATTAAGTTCCAGTAAGAAAAGGTGGGAACAGGCACTTTTTCTGGGCCAAAGGATTCATAATAATCTTTTAAACAGTCTCCTACTCCAAGCCATCTTTTACCATCAATGGTCCTTTCAAGAGGAAACCATGGACACTGCTGTCTTATGTATGAAAAAAAAAATTAAGTCTTTTTTCTAAACACGCGCCCCCATGTCTGCAAGGACTCCTTGTAGCCTGACAAAAACAAATCATATGATGAAACTGCTTGTCCCATAGTGGGTCAATCACCGTGCGTCATCCCCACGCTCCTCCTGGATCTGTCTCTCGGTGGTGTCTTCTGCAGTTATTGCAAGCTCCGCTTGACCAAATCTTCCAGGAGGACGGGGTCCCCCTCAATCAAAAGCTCAAGCCCCAGTCGGTGGGCGCCAGATGTCCCAGCCGGCAGGACACATCAACGTGGGCAGCGAACCTAGATAGGGAGGAATGAAGGGACAAGAGACACGAGAGATGACAGCAAGACAGGAGTTCTGATCAAGCTGCAAACTTTTATTGTTCACACAGGGGTATTTGTATGCTGGATGTGGGAAATCTCTCTTATCGGCAGTTCCTAGATGTCTTCACAAGGTGAGATAACCTCAGGAAGTTTCAGAAAGACAGATGGCCGCAGGATGTCTCAGGGAGACAGATGGCTACAGGATGTCTCTCAGACAGGATGTCTCCTGGTGGCTGTTTCTTGTAAGTGTCAGGCTATTCTTTGAAGGAGAATAGAATTCCTTCTACCTCTGACAGTCAGGGATTCAGTATTTCGAATAGAAAATTGGAAAATGAATCCAATGTTTATGCAAATATGTGCTACCCAAAAGTCTTCCCACTCTCATTCAGAACAATGCTTTGACATTACCTTCACCCCAAGTAAGACACAATAAGAGAAGAAGAGTTAGAAAATCTGTGAATACACATCTGGAATGCAAAATTCTCAGTAGTTAACAACCTTGGAGGTGGTAGAGGTGTTTCGAAAAGTAAGGTACATGGTAAAAACTCCACAAACATGGAGCTCTGTTGGCCTAAAGACTTCTTGAGAAACTGCCTCTGAGGTTGGGCACTTGAAATATATGTTGTTGTCAGGAGTTTTAACTTCCTTTGTAGTGAGACCATCAAATCTGGGTCTGCATCTGTGTGACCTGGAGCACATGGTTTCTTATTTTCCAATAAACATGAGGCAGCAGGGCTGAATTCTCTCTTTGTAGGTAATTTGTTGCCATTTGGGGGCAAAGTGTCTCCCAGTGTGGACTTTGAAGCCATTTGGTCTTCCTCTACTTTTCATGGTGTTTCTTGCAGCTGCATTGGGAGTTTAGTATTTGCTTCACGAAATACGAAGAGGTCAACTAGGACACAGTGCTGGAGGGAGTTCTGTCACGTGTGTTGGTTAAGGGTCTGCAGGAGAGTGCACCAACCAGGCTTCTATCCCACATAGCTTGCCCCCTTGACAATAGCAATCTGATTCTAAACATTGCCCTGAAACCTCTCCGTATAACAAGATGCCTTTACATACAAGGGTATGGGGGCTGCACCATGTCAGTCACAAACCATTTGGAAGCCAATGGCAGATCCACATGACCCCATCACAGATGTTTTAACAAACACCTACACTCCACTGCTCTAGGCCGACTACTCATCGGGCTCCAAATTACTGGCATCTCTGTTCTACATGACTTTCATGAAACCCAGTCAATCAAGGCATTGTCTGGTACACTCATGATCATCTATAAGACATCCAAAGGTTCTCCACTGACACCTGTTCATGGGAATTTCAAAAATTTAATGGTATTTATCTAGCCTTTTTTCAAGGATGAAGTTTGAGGCACTGTGGGGTTTAATTCACTCAGGAACCATGAAATGGAGAGGAAGCTTATTTCAATGAAATCTCTGGAGAATTCTAACAGGCAATGATTCCCAACGACAGGCTAAAAGGTCACATTAAGCCAGGCATTTGAGGTCTACAATGTGTGATCCTTTTGTGCTTTGACTTGCAACTATGGCTGCCAATTCTTTAAAAATAAAATCATGTGATATCCTTCCTGAGATTCCCAGTGCTCTGTGGAAAGCCACCCTGGGCCTTGATCTCAGTTTCCAAGGGCGACTCTCATGTGTGGCCTCCTAAAATCCCAACACAATACATGGCAATACTTCTTTGAGGTCAGTTCCATAACTCAGTTTCTAAGGGGAATCACAACAGTGTTCAAGCCCAGGTGGACCCAGTCATCTCTTCAAACGGCCACAAAAATGACCACAATTAAAACCAAAACACTCCCACATGGCTCTCATCTTCTTCCATATAGACACTAATCATAACCTCAGGCTGTAGGTTTCCATGAGGGCCAAAGCCAAAGACAGTATCCAAAATAAGGTCCCTTTCCCCCATTTGCTTAAAGTCAGTGTGGCAGGGAGACCCTTCCTGTGAACCAGAAGTGATGAAAGAGGCCTGCCCTTAATACTGCTCTGATTCTCCATTTTGTGGCCTAATTACTGTGGGGTTTAGATTCCTTATGTTAATTGGGGTCATGAGAAAACCCAAGCACCTATGGCCTAGCCTCTGTAGTGATTTGAAGAACTCATTTGACCCAAAGGATCCCTATTCTCAAAGATGGAGGTCAGGAACTTTACAGAGGAAGGTGAGAGACTTCATCCACAATGACTGCTCTTATGGGTATTTTGGTTTTGGATGCACACATGGGATTTTTTTAGATCCATTAGGTGCTGAGAATCTAAGCCACAACCTCACACAGGGCCAAGAAGCTGATTCAGACACATCCCTTTCCAAAGCAATTAAGCAAAGAGCCAAAGGTGATGCCCATTCATTTCCATTTGAAAACTCTTCAGTCTTCACAAAGGGGTGGCCTGAGGCAAAGACTTTCCTGACATTAAGGGCAATAGTACAATAGGTAAGCAAAAGGCCCAAAGCAGGGTTTCTCCACTGAGACTTTCCTGATCACACTGATATCTGAGTTTTCTGAGATGCTCACCATTGCCTTCAGCTATCCAGTACATGGCCATGTCACAGAGCTTAAAGGTGGTACATATCTTGGACACAAAACCATGAGCCTATTCTGGAGTTTGGCCAAAATTCATAAAGAAAATAGGATCTTAGGAAGATATTAGGAGTGGCCGATCCATATGGCAAGCCGTAGACCATTCATAAATAGGACAGGATGAACGCTGGTAAGATTTCTACTAGATAGGACATATGTATTGATGCGCTCTCTTTTCTAATGTCTACAACCACGGACACAGTGGGATACACAGACATAGAAACACTCGCCTTGTCAAAAGACTTACTAGAAACAATTCACACCAAACCAAACAAAACGACTTTCCTACCTATTCTCAGAACATGAGACAAAACCACAAACCCACACCCACACCCACACCCACACAGACCCCCAAGTAGGTCTGTGAAAATATGGAGTGTCCTTTGACTGGTGGGCCATAATATATTCCCCCATAATGGGCTGTTCTCTCTCAGATCTGGTCTCCGTGTCCAACTCTGTGAAGCTGTTAGGAGCCAGCGGTGAGCCACTACCTTCTTTCTCAGGAAAGGCCCCTCCTCAGACCTTCCTGGCATTAGGCCATCCTCACATCAGTAGGTACCAAGAAAGACTGTCTCTGTCCTTGGAAAATCCAAACAAGTTTGACCACTGGGACATGAACTGGGACTGGCTCTGGGTGCCTGACTTCCTGTATCCCAAGTTCAGAGAGTTCCATCACCAAGGAAGTGAGGTGAGGTCACTTCCTTCAGGAACTAAATGAGGTCACTGCCTTGACAACAACTTTTTCCTAAAAGTTGCTTCTAAGGGTCCCATGAGATGGAGGATGCACCTACTCGCTCTGACATTTTCACAAGTTAGAATGGTATATCAACCATAGGCACCCGGGAACAGCTCTCCACACAGGCCTGGTTTGGTCCATCTTCTCTACATTAAGATGAAAGAGGCTGATTCAGACACATCCCTTCATCCTGACCAGGTTGTTTACAATGGAATTTGACTTTTCCTCCCTCAGGTCCTTCATAGCTGCCTACATCTTCTCCATGGATCATTTCTGCATGGACCTTCGAGGTTCTCAGCAGGTGGAAGTTTCCCTACTGTATTTCCCTCCTGTATTGTAAGACCAACTCTGTCCCTGCTTTTCTGTAAAGTTAGATTGAGGGAACAGTGTATGGTTAGTGTAATAACAGGTTCGATTTGGGTTAGGAATCATTCTGCGCGATGAATAATGGTATTGGGAACCTGCGATATTTATTAAATTATATTGGTAAAATATATGTATGAAAACAGAAATCTAGGATTTGAAGCCCAGAAGGGCATTGGGCCCTTGATTGGGATACGTAGTGTTGAATTAGGTTCTGCACAGTTGTCTCAGATAAATCCATTTACAATGGCATAGGACCTTGTACATTGGATGATTGAATGAGGAAGAGAACATCCAGTCAAAAAGGGATAGTCGGTAGGATTAGGTAGATAGTCGGTAGGATTAGGAAGAAGAGTGAGTACAGGATTTGGACGGAAATTTCTTTTTTTTTTTATTGGTTGTTCAAAACCCTACAAAGCTCTTGACATATCATATTTCATACATTAGCATACATTAGCTTCAAGTGAGTTTTGAACTCCCTTTTTTATCCAAGTACAGATTGCAGAATCACATGGGTTACACATCCAAATTTTTACATCATACCATACTAGTAACTGTTGTATTCTGCTACCTTTTCTATCCTCTACTATCCCCCCTCCCCTCCCCTCCCATCTTCTCTCTCTACCCCTTCTACTGTAATTCATTTCTCACCTTGTTTGTTTTCCCATTCCACTTACAACCTCTTATATGTAATTTAGTATAACAATGAGGATCTCCCTCCGTTTCCATGCAATTCCCCTTTTCTCTCCCTTTCCCTCCCACCTCATGTCTCTGTTTAATGTTAATCATTTCTTCCTGCTCTTCCTCCCTGCTTTATTCTTAGTTGCTCTCATTATATCAAAGAAGACACTTGGTATTTGTTTTTTAGGGATTGGCTAGCTTCACTAAGCATAATCTGCTCTAGTGCCATCCATTTCCCTGCAAATTCCAAGATTTTGTCATTTTTTAGTGCTGCGTAATACTCCATGATGTATAGATGCCACATTTTTTTAATCCATTCATCCATTGAAGGGCATCTGGGTTGGTTCCACAATCTAGCTATTGTAAATTGTGCTGCTATGAACATCGATGTGGCAGTATCCCTGTAATACGCTCTTTTAAGGTCTTCAGGGAATAGTCCGAGAAGGGCAATAGCTGGGTGAAATGGTGGTTCCATTCCCAGCTTTCCCAGGAATCTCCATACTGCTTTCCAAATTGGCCGCACCAATTTGCAGCCCCACCAGCAATGTACAAGAGAACCCTTTTCCCCACATCCTCGCCAGCACTTGTTGTTGTTTGACTTCATAATGGCTGCCAATCTTACTGGAGTGAGATGGTATCTTAGGGTGGTTTTGATTTGCATTTCTCTGACTGCTAGAGATGATGAGCATTTTTTCATGTACTTGTTGATTGATTGTATGTCCTCCTCGGAGAAGTTTCTGTTCAGGTCCTTGGCCCATTTGTTGATTGGGTTATTTGTTATCTTATTGTCTATTTTTTTTAAGTTCTTTGTATATTCTGGATATTAGGGCTCTATCTGACGTGTGAGGAGTAAATATTTGTTCCCATGATGTAGGCTCCCTATTTACTTCTCTTATTGTTTCTTTTGCTGTGAAAAAACTTTTTAGTTTAAGTAAGTCCCATTTGTTGATTCTTGCTATTAACTCCTGTGCTATGGGTGTCCTATTAAGGAATTTGGAGCCCGACCCCACTATATGTAGATCGTAGCCAACTTTTTCTTCTATCAGACGCAGAGTCTCTGATTTGATATCAAGGTCTTTGATCCATTTTGAGTTAACTTTTGTGCATGGTGAGAGGAGGGGGTTCAGTTTCATTTTGTTGCATATGGATTTCCAGTTTTCCCAACACCATTTGTTGAAGATTCTATCCTTCCTCCATTGCATGCTTTTAGCCCCTTTATCAAATATAAGATAGTTGTAACTTTGTGGATTGTTCTCTGTGTCCTCTATTCTGTACCATTGGTCCACCCGCCTGTTTTGGTACCAGTACCATGCTGTCTTTGTTACTATTGCTCTGTAATATAGTTTGAAATCCGGTATCGCTATACCGCCTGATTCGCACTTTCTGCTTAGAATTGCTTTTGCTATTCTGGGTCTTTTATTTTTCCATATGAATTCCATGATTGCTTTATCTATTTCTACAAGCAATGCCTTTGGGATTTTGATTGGCATTGCTTTAAACCTATATAGAACTTTTGGTAATATCGCCAAATATCTGGAGTCTCAAGGAAGACATTAGACAGCAAAATCAGACAATGAAAGACCACTTCGACCACTTCGACAATGAATTACATAAACAAATCCAAGAAGCAAAAGATCAATTATTCAGGGAGATAGAGGTTATAAAAAACAAACAAACAGAAATCCTGGAAATGCAGGAAACAATAAACCAACTTAAAAACTCAATTGAGAATACTACCAGCAGAGTAGAACACTTAGAAGATAGAACATCAGACAATGAAGACAAAGTATTTCAACTGGAGAAGAACATAGACAGCTCAGCAAAGCTGTTAAGAAACCATGAGCAGAACATTCAAGAAATATGGGATAACATAAAGAGACCAAACTTAAGAGTCATTGGGATACAGGAAGGTATTGAGGTCCAAACCAAAGAAATGAGCAATCTATTCAACGAAATAATACGAGAAAACTTCGCAGACTTGAAGAATGAGACAGAATCCCAAATCCTAGAAGCCTACAGGACGCCGAATGTGCAAAATCATAAGAGATCCACACCTAGACACATTATAATGAAGATGCCCAACATACAGAATAAGGAGAGAATTTTAAAAGCTACAAGAGAAAGAAAGCAGATTACATTTAGGGGTAAACCAATCAGGATAACAGCTGATCTTTTAACACAGACTCTGAAAGCTAGAAGATCCTGGAATAACATATTTCATACACTAAAAGAAAATGGCTTCCAACCAAGAATTGTGTATCTCGTGAAATTAAGCTTCAGGATGGAAGATGAAATTAAAACCTTCCATGATAAGCAAAAGTTAAAAGAATTTGCAGCTAGAAAACCATCTCTTCAAAACATCCTCGGCAAAATATTACAGGAAGAGGAAATGGAAAATGTCAATGAAAACCAACACCGGGAGGTAGTGCAGTAAACGGGGGGGGGGGGATAATCAAAGAGGAAAACAAACCATGTTTAGTAACATAAATAAACCAATATGGCTGGAAGAACACCCATATCTCAATAATAACCCTAAATGTTAATGGCTTAAACTCACCAATTAAGAGACACAGGCTAGTAGAATGGATCACAAAACAAGACCCAACAATATGCTGCCTTCAGGAGACGCATTTGATAGGAAAAGACATACTTAGACTGAAGGTGAAAGGTTGGGAAAAATCATATCACTCATATGGACTTCGGAAACAAGCAGGAGTGTCCATATTCATATCAAATAAAATAGATTTCAAGCCAAAGTTAATCAAAAGGGATGAAGATGGACACTACATACTTCTCAAGGGAACCATACACCAACAAGACATAACAATCATAAATATATATGCCCCAAACAATGGTGCAGCTATGTTCATCAAACAAACACTTCTCAAGTTCAAGAGTCTAATAGACCACCATACAATAATCATGGGAGACTTCAACACACCTCTCTCACCACTGGACAGATCTTCCAAACAAAAGTTGAATAAGGAAACTATAGAGCTCAATAACACAATTAATAACCTAGACTTAATTGACATATATAGAATATACCACCCAACATCAAGCAGTTACACTTTTTTCTCAGCAGCACATGGATCCTTCTCAAAAATAGATCATATATTATGTCACAGGGCAACTCTTAGACAATATAAAGGAGTAGAGATAATACTATGCATCTTATCTGATCATAATGGAATGAAATTGAAAATTAACGATAAAAGAAGTAAGGAAAAATCATGCATCACTTGGAGAATGAACAATAGGTTACTGAATGATCAATGGGTTATAGAAGACATCAAGGAGGAAATTAAAAAATTCTTAAAGATAAATGAAAACACAGACACAATATATTGGAATCTATGGGACACATTGAAAGCAGTTCTAAGAGGAAAATTTATTGCTTGGAGTTCATTCCTTAAAAAAAGAAAAAACCAACAAATAAATGATCTAATACTTCAACTCAAAATCCTAGAAAAAGAAGAGAAAAACAATAGCAAAAGAAGTAGAAGACAAGAAATAATTAAAATCAGAGCTGAAATTAATGAAATCGAAACGAAAGAAACAATAGAAAAAATTGACAAAACTAAAAGTTGGTTCTTTGAAAAAATAAAAAATATCGACAGACCCTTAGCCACGCTAACGAAGAGAAGAAGAGAGAGAACTCATATTACCAGCATATGGGATGAAAAAGGCAATATCACAACAGACACTTCAGAAATACAGAAGATTATCAGAAATTATTTTGAATCCTTATACTCCAACAAAATAGAAGATAGTGAAGGCATCGATAAATTTCTTAAGTTATATGATTTGCCCAGATTGAGTCAGGAGTATATTGACAACCTAAACAGACCAATATCAATTGAGGAAATAGAAGATACCATCAAAAGACTACCAACTAAGAAAAGCCCAGGACCGGATGGGTATACAGCAGAGTTTTACAAAACCTTTAAAGAGGAACTAATACCAATACTTTTCAAGCTATTTCAGGAAATAGAAAAAGAGGGAGAACTTCCAAATTCATTCTATGAGGCCAACATCACCCTGATTCCTAAATCAGACAAAGACACTTCAAAGAAAGAAAACTACAGAAAAATATCTCTAATGAACCTAGATGCAAAAATCCTCAATAAACTTCTGGGGAACCGGATACAAAAACATATCAAAAAAATTGTGCAACATGATCTGGTAGGATTTATCCCTGGGATGCAAGGTTGGTTCAATATACGGAAATCAATAAATGTTATTCACCACATCAATAGGCTTAAAAATAAGAACCATATGATCATCTCGATAGATGCGGAAAAAGCATTTGACAAAGTAGAGCATCCCTTTATATTCAAAACTCTAGAAAAACTAGGGATAACAGGAATATACCTCAATATTGTAAAAGCAATCTATGCTAAGCCTCAGGCTAGCATCATTCTGAATGGAGAAAAACTGAAGGCATTCCCTCTAAAATCTGGAACAAGACAGGGATGCTCTCTCTCACCACTTCTGTTCAACATAGTTCTCGAATCACTGGCCAGAGCAATTAGACAGACGAAAGAAAATAAAGGCATAAAAATAGAAAAGAAGAACTCAAATTATCACTATTTGCAGATGACATGATTCGATACCTTGCAGACCCAAAAGGGTCTACAAAGAAACTATTAGAGCTAATAAATGAATTCAGCAAAGTGGCAGGCTATAAAATCAACATGCATAAATCAAAGGCATTCCTGTATATCAGCGACAAATCCTCTGAAATGGAAATGAGGACAACCACCCCATTCACAATATCCTCAATAAAAGTAAAATACTTGGGAATCAACCTAACAAAAGAGGTGAAAGACTTATACAATGAAAACTACAGAACCCTAAAGAAAGAAATAGAAGAAGATCTTAGAAGATGGAAAAATATACCCTCTTCATGGATAGGTAGAAGTAACAACATCAAAATGGCGATATTACCAAAAGTTCTCTATAGGTTTAATCCAATGCCAATCAAAATCCCAACGGCATTTCTTGTAGAAATAGAGAAAGCAATCATGAAATTCATATGGAAAAATAAAAGACCCAGAATAGCAAAAACAATGCTAAGCAGGAAGTGTGAATCAGGCGGGATAGCTATACCAGACTTCAAACTATACTACAGAGCAATAGTAACAAAAACACCATGGTACTGGTAACAAAACCGGTGGGTGGACCAATGGTACAGAATAGAGGACACAGAAGCCAATCCACAAAACTACAACTATCTTATATTCAATAAAGGGGCTAAAAGCATGCAATGGAAGAAGGATAGCATCTTCAACAAATGGTGTTGGGAAAACTGGAAATCCATTTGCAACAAAATGAAACTGAATCCCTTTCTCTCGCCATGCACACAATTTAACTCAAAGTGGATCAAGGAACTTGATATGAAATCAGAGACATGGCATTTGATAGAAGAAAAAGTTGGCTATGATCTACATACTGTGGGGTCGGGCTCCAAATTCCTCAATAGGACACCCATAGCACAACAGTTAATAACTAGAATCAACAAATGGGACTTACTCAAACTAAAAAGTTTTTTCTCAGCAAAAGAAACAATAAGAGAGGTAAATAGGGAGCCTACGTCCTGGGAACAAATCTTTACTCCTCACACTTCAGACAAAGCCATAATATCCAGAATATACAAAGAACTAAAAAAAATTAGACAATGAGATAACGAATAACCCAATCAACAAATGGGCCTAGGACCTGAACAGAAATTTCTCAGAGGAGGACATACAATCAATCAACAAGTATATGAAAAAATGCTCACCATCTCTAGCAGTCAGAGAAATGCAAATCAAAACCACCCTAAGATACCATCTCACTCCAGTAAGATTGGCAGCCATTAGGAAGTCAAACAGCATCAAGTGCTGGCGACGATGTGGGGAAAAGGGTACTCTTGTACATTGCTGGTGGGACTGCAAATTGGTGCGGCCAATTTGGAAAGCAGTATGGAGATTTCTTGGAAAGCTCGGAATGGAACCACCATTTGATCCAGGTATTCCCCTACTCGGTCTATTCCCTAAAGACCTAAAAAGAGCACAATATAGGGACACTGCTACATCCATGTTCATAGCAGCCCAATTCACAATAGCAAGACTGTGGAACCAACCTAGATGCCCTTCAATAGACGAATGGATAAAAAAAAATGTGGCATTTATACACAATGGAGTATTACTCTGCATTAAGAAATGACAAAATCATAGAATTTGGAGGGAAATGGATGGCATTAGAGCTGATTATGCTAAGTGAAGCTAGCCAATCCCTTAAAAACAAATGCCAAATGTCTTCTTTGATATAAGGAGAGTAACTAAGAACAGAGTAGGGACAAAGAGCATGAGAAGAAGATTAACATTAAACAGGGATGAGAGGTGGGAGGGAAAGGGAGAGAGAAGGGAAATTGCATGTAAATGGAAGGAGACCCTTAGGGGTATACAAAATTACATACAAGAGGATGTGAGGGGAAAGGAGGAAAAAATAAGGGGGAGAAATGAACTACAGTAGAGGGGGTAGAGAGAGAAGAGGGGAGGGGTGGGGGGAAGGGGAATAGTAGAGGATAGAAAAGGCAGCAGAATACAACAGACACCAGAATGGCAATATGTAAATCAATGGTTCTGCAACTGATGTGATTCTGCAATCTGTATATGAGGTAAACATGGGAGCTCATATCCCACTTGAATCAAAGTGTGAAATATGATATATCAAGAACTATGTAATGTTTTGAACAACCTACAATAAAAATTAATTTAAAAAATATATGATTTCTTATATATTTTCAGATATCAATTCAATACATTATTTAAAGGGGAACCAGTTATATTATTTATTAACTGTATGATCTATTCATGCATTATCTCTATATTCATAGACACAGGGTACACCTATTTTTACCCTCAATACTAATTTATACGTTTTCAAAATATTCCTCAAAAAATGGTGGAAGAAATACTCATGTCACCTGATCTATGTATACATTTTATCACAGTAATATTCTGGACAAAAAAATCAAAGGTCACCCTTAAGTTTGTACCAAAGCCTAAATGGAAAGTGAGCATGGATTACTAAAACCTTCCATGTCCAGGTGGCCTAATGCTCTCAAATGTCAATCTTATTGGTGACTACATTTTTGTTTCTTCCTAAGATTATATATTCAACCTCAAGCCTGTTGAAAATGTCTAATCCTATCACTCACTTTATACTTTGCCTGATTTAGTAATGTCTCTATTTATATCTATTTTCCTACATATTTTCCCCTGTTCATCATTGTGACTGACTCTTCACTTGTGCTGACATTTACATTCACTGTCTACCTGAAACCCTATTGCTTAAGAACTTTTGGTCTAAATCCTATTCTCACTCTTCTTTGTAAACCTACTGACTATCTTCCTAATCCTATCGACTATCCCTTTTTGAGTGGATGTTCTCTTCGACATTCAATCATCCAAGGTACAAGCTCCTATGCCATTGTATATAGATTTATCTGAGACATTTTTGCAGAAAATAATTCAAAGCTAAGTGTACCAATTAAGGGCCCAATGCCCTTCTGGACTTCATATCTTCCCTAGATTTCTGTTTTTATACTTATATTTCACCTATATATTCTTATAAATATCATACTTTCCCAATACCATTATTCGTCATGCAGAAGGATTCCTAACCCCAAATTGAACATGTTACTAACCCAAACCATACATTGTTCTCTCAATCGAAATTTACAGAACAGCAGGGACAGGGTTGCTCTTAAAATACAGGAATGTAGGGCATGTTCCACCTGTTGAGAATATCAAAGGTCCATGCAGAAATGATCCCTTGAGAAGATGTAGGCAGCTACGAAAGACCTGAGAGAGAAAAGTCATCTTCTATGGCAAACAACCTTGTCAGCATGAAGGGATGTCTGTGAATCAGCCTCTCTCTTCTTAATGTAGAGAAGATGGACCAAAACAGTGCTAGGTGGAGAGCTGTTCCCGGGTGCCCATGGTTTATATACCATTCTAACTTGTGAAAGTGTCACAGGAAGTAGGGGCAGCCTCCATCTCATGGGACTCTTGAAAGCAACTGTTAGGACGAAGTGGTTGTCAAGGCAATGACCTCATTCAGTTCCTGAAGAAGTGATCTACCTCACTTCCTTGGTGATGGAACTCTCTTAACTTGGGATCCAGGAAGCCCGGCACCCGGAGCCAGTACAGTCCCAGACCCAGTAGCCTCACTTGTTTGAATTTACCAAGGAGAGTGTCAGTCTTTCTTGGTACCTACAGATGTGAGGATGGCCAAATACCAGGAGAGCTCTGCATAGGGGCCTTTCCTGAGAAAGTAGGTAGTGGTTCACCGCAGGCTCCTGACAACTTCACAGAGTTGGCCAAGGAGACCAGATCTGAGATAGGACAGGCCATTTTGGGGGAACATAGTATGGCCCACCACTCAGAGGAAACTCCGGATAGTCACAGAGTTACATGGGGGAAGGAGGTGTCTTTGTGGGTGTGGGTGTGATTTTGTGTTTTTGTCTCATGATCTGAGAATAGGTAGGAAAGACGGTTTGTTTGATTTGGAGCGGTCTTCTTCTAGTAAGTCGTTGGACAAGGCAAGTGTTTCTATGTCTGTGTATCCCACTGTGTCCGTGGTTGTAGACATTAGAAAATAGAATGCAACAATTGATATGTCCTGTATAGTAGAAAGATTCCCGGCATTCATCCTGCCCAATTTATGAATGGACTGCAGCTTGCCTTATCCCTGGGCAACACCTGCTACCTTCCTAAGTTCCTGTTTCTTCCAGAATTCTCACCACTCTCCAGAATAGTCTCATGGTTTTGTGTCCAAAATATGTACCACCTCCAAGCTCTGTGACATTGCCATGCCCTGGATAGCTGAAGGGAATGGCGAGCATCTCAGAAAACACAGATATCAGTGTGACCAAGAAAGTCTCAGTTGAGAAACCATGCTTTCGGCCTTTTGCTTATCAATTGTTCTGTTTCCCTGAATGTCAGGAAGGTCTTTGCCTCAGGCCACCCCTTTGTGAAGCCTGAAGAAAACAGTTTTCAAATGAAAATGAATGGGCACCACCTGTGGCTCTTTGCTTAATTGCTTTGGAAAGGGATGTGTCTAAATCAGCCTCTTGGCCCTGTGTGAGGTTGTGGCTTAGATTCTCAGCACCTGATGGATATAAAGAGAGATCCCATGTGTGCATCCAAAACCAAAATGGCCAAAAGAGCAATTATTGTGAATGAAGTCTCTCGCATTCATTTGTAAGGTTCCTGACCACCATCAAGTGAGAATACGGATCCTTTGGGTCAAATGAGTTATGCACAGCCCTGCAGAGGCTAGCCCATAGGTTTTTGGGTTTTCTCATGGCTCCAAATCATATAAAGAATTTATACCTGACAGTCAGTAGGCCTCAAATTGGAGATGCAGAGCAGTATTAACAGCTAGCCTATCTGATCACTCCTGGTTCACCGCATGGGTGTCCAGGCCACCTTGACTTTAGGCAAATGAGGGGCAAGGGAGCTTATTTTTGACACTGTCTTGGGCTGCACCCCTCCTGAAAAACTCCAGCCAGAGGTTATGATAAGTGTCTATATGGAAGAAGATGAGGGCCATGTGGGAGTGTTTGGTTTTAATTGTGGTCATTTGTTTGGCGGTTGGAAGAGATAACTGGATCCACCTGGGCTTGAACTCTGGCATGATTCCTCTTAGAGACTGAGTTCTGGAATTTACCTCAAAGAAGTATTGCCATGAAATGTGTTGGGATTTTAGGAGGCCACGCATGAGAAGCACCCTTGAAAACTGAGATCGAGTGCCAGGGTGTCTTTCCACAGTGCAGTGAGAATCTCAGCCAGGATATCACATGATTTTATTCTGAAAGACTTGGCAGTCATAGTTGAGAGTCTAAACACATATGGAACTCATATTGTAGACCTCAATGATCCTGGCTTCATGTGACCTTTTGGCCACTCTTTGGGAAGCCTTGCCTGTGAGATTTCTCCAGAGTTTTAATTTAAATGAGCTTCCTCACCACATAATGGTTCCTGCATTAATTGAAACGTACAGTGACTCCAACTTCATCCTTCAAAAATGGCTAAATAAATACCATCAAATTTCTGAAATTCCCATGACCAGGTGGCACTGGAGAACCTTTGGATATCCTGTTGCTGATCATGAGTGAAATAATTCCCCACGCAATGACACTTCACTGGGAGAATTCCAATTTTATTGCTCAAAGCTGTGTGCTTATATAGAACTAAGGGGGAGATGGTAGGGCTTAGATAAATGGCAGCAACCCGTTTATTGGCAAGTTCTTTCAGATATCAGCTCCAGAGCCCAGGAATTAGTTCTCATTGGGGCTAAGGTTCCCCACAAGTGAGATTTGAAATTGTTGCTGACGTGAGAGTTCACAAGGGTGGGAACTTTTTGCGCCACTGCAGAAATGAAGAAGGTAAGAAGAAGAAGTCCTTAGGCGCCATGTTGAGGTTTTTCTCTGGGGTATGGCTGCCATTTATTCTTTTCCCAACATTCCACCCTTTTTGTTTTCTTAGGAAGTGGGGCGTCATTTGTCAGATCCGGCTGCTTCCTGCTGTGTGGGGGTGGTGTGGGGCCTAGAAAGAGAAGTAGAGGAATGCTCAGGGAGCAGGTTTGGGATTATCATGGCAGCCAGAAATAAAACCCAGTGGCTATAGACAGCTACTTTCGTAGGGGTGAAGTCAATGAATGTTCCCTGAAGCCAAAGTTGTCGATGGCATGGAACTAGTCCTGGATGGAAGAGATTGTTGGTATCAGCCACTGGTCCTGTAACAGAGACTCTAGGAAATACTGGAAGCGTTGCCTGGACATGGCGTCACCAGCACCTGAAGAAGATCAGAGCAAATAAAAACAGAATGAAGATAAAAATTAAAGGAAATGTCATTTTTTGGCAGAAGTTCCATGTTGGGGGACTGACATAGAAGAGGCCAAGGGCCATGAGAAATCTTAGAAGGTGGTAAAGACTCATGAATCCAGGATGGCAGATTAAGAGGTTCTCAGAGCTCGTTGTCTCCCGCTGTCTGATACCCATTGCATTCCATCATGCCTGGTAGTGAGCTTCATCACTGAGTTACTGTTCTCTTGGAGATGTTGGGGGTTCATCGGTCATCAGAGGCTGGTAGTGCCTAAGCAAAAGCTGGTTGAAAGTTTGATTAGGAATTTTTTGCAGTTGGGTTTGAAGGCACTTCATTTTGCAGGGCAAGAAAGCACAAAAAAGGAGCATCCCAATAAGGGGCCCCAAGATATGTAGTAAGTACATGGCAAGATAGGATTGGAAGAACCCCATGATGGGATTGGAGGAGGTATGTTTGAGCAATTGGGTCGATAATTCCTGCAATTTAACAACATTTTTTTATTAGCCCAGATTCATTAATAAAATAGCAAAATTCCTCTCTGAGGAATAGGCATGTAACCCCTTTTTCTGCAGTGAGAAGATCAATTGCCCTTTGGTTCTGTAAAGCCACTTGTGCCAATGATGTAACCTGCCGCTGCAAGGAACCCAGAGACTCAGCCATGGTATTGAGTGTTTCCTGCAGTTTTTGTTGAAGGTCATTGGATGCCCATAGAGCATGACCTATAGCTCCACCAGAGAGTCCGAGACTCGTCACTGAGGTTGTTAAAATGAGGCCTACCAGAACCGGCAGAAAGACTACCCTACGGGTGCGGGAAGGTAGGGCCAACTGTCGGAATTCGGTGGGAGTATACAAAGATAGCTGAGGAACTACAGTAACCAAGAAACAGGTGCCAGGGACATTGATCGTTGAGGTACTTAAAGACCCATTACACCAGAGGAAATGTTCAGGTTGCCTAAACACAGGGTTCTATGGGGTGTTGTAGCTCAAGGAACAAACGGGTAAAGGATTCATTATTGGCAAGTGGAAACAGATGAAAGGAAATAAAGTATTGGTGGAATAACTTTCCCACAGTGGGATACGTGTCACATGTAGGGGTTGTCCTTTTTAAAGAAATTGTAGGGTTTTGCTGGAATATTTTCTGCCGATAATGGGACTGCTGCTAGAAGTGAACGACTAAGTGAAGCACAGAGAAAGCACTGAGAAGTAGGCAAAGAAAGACGGGTGGAGTTTAATAATCAAAACGTTTGGTGTAGCAAATTGAGCCATGTGGGTGGGGGACCTGAGGGGGTTGAAGGCTCTGAATCCTCTTTGGATGAGCTATGGATACGATCTCGAAGTTTTGATTCTGAGTCCTTAATGTGTTTGACTACCTGGATGGTTGCCTTAGGTGGCGTAATCAGGGTGCGGCCAATAGTCATCCACCCTGTGGGTCTGACTGAGATTGTCTGAGCATAGACAGCAAACTCAACATAGCCCCAACGTTTGGCCTTGGGGTCAGGTTTATCTAAAGTATACCATCCATTGTTATTGGATGAAGAGCCTTTATGCCACTTTATGTAACTAGAAGTCCACCCTTCAGGGTAACCGAGTGAGTGGTAAGAATAGCTACCACGTTCATCATGGAACCTGCATGACCAATAGGGGCACCCATTATATATCTCAGGCCACCAATGACAATAATCTTTTGTTTGATCAAAAAGGAAGCAAATGAAAGGCCAGTTCCAGCTACCAGGGACGAAGGTCCTTGAAGGTGACAATTTTAGGGAAATAGAGGTGAAGTTGTGGATGAAGCAAGTAGTTGCATCCACTCCGCGGACCTTCTGCATGCCATGTTCTGAGTATCGTTCCCGAAGAGTGGATAAATGCATGGTAGGTGAGGAGGGTAAAGACCAGTCCTGACAGAGCACAGAAAATAAGCAGAGCACAAAAAACAAGCAGTTAGAGAAGACTAGGGTGTTGGGAGAGCTCATTGTGCCTTCTTTAAGAGGAATTGGGCTGCTAGGAAAACCGTGTGAGCAGCAACTTAAATGGGTGAGATCAGTGTGGAGAGCAGGAGTAAAGGGGAAGTTCAGGAGGTGATTCTTGGAGTTCCTCAGGGGTGGCCCTGTCTTCAGCATGTGGGGCCTCCTGGTGATGTGGCTTCAACCTAGACATGTGATTCCAGGGAGTGAGACGGTTGTCTGGTAAGGAGAGTTTAGCGGCGGTGGGGGTACAGAAAATGACATGATAGGGGCCTTCCCATTTTGGGGCAAGTGTCCCTTTCTCCTCTGGGGTATTATAATTGACTAGACTAACAGGTGTTAAGGGAGGAGTGTTTGGAGAGGAGACTGGGTCCGGAAGAAGCCAGTCCTGAAATTTCCAGAGTTCCGAGCGGAGATGAAGCAAGAGAGGCAAAGACAAATCTCGGGTGAGAGGTCCTTGTGAAATGACCAACGCAGGGGTTATAAGATGTCTTTCATACATTATCTCAAAAGGAGACAGTAAAGATGGTTTCTTAGGGAGAGCTCTGATTCGAAGCAAAGCCAAGGGAAGGAGTTTGACCCAGTCTATGTTTAATTCCATTGTCAATTTGGTAAGGACTTCCTTTAGAGTACGATTTACCCTTTCCACATTCCCTGAAGCCTGGGGGAAATATGGACAGTTGAAATGCCACTTGAAGGAGAGGGCTTGAGAGACCTTTTGTGTGATCCTAGAAGTAAACTCAGGGCCATTGTCATATTGTAGGGAAGTGGGCATACCAAACCTGGGGATGATGTCTGTCAGTAAGATTGAAGCTAAAGTGGAAGCCTTTTTATTGGAAGTGGGAAATGCCTCAACCAAACCAGAGAAAGTGTCCACAAAGACAAGGAGGTATTTAGTGTGCCATACTGTGGGCATGTTGGTGAAGTCTAAATGCCAGTCAGCAGAGGGAATGTGTCCCCGGGCTTGTTGGGAAGGGAAACGTTTGGGCCTTAAAGGAGTATGAGGGTTGGTCCGCTGACAGATCTGACAATTAGAGGCTATATTCTGTAACATGGCTTGTCAGAGGGAGTGAGGAAGAAGAAACTCTGTAAAAAGAGGGTCAAAGACTGAGAATTGGAAAGGAATAGAGTATGAAGGAACTTGAAAAGATGCTTGTTCTTACTGAAAGAAGTAGGGGCTTCACATGAGCTGTCTAAAGTGGCCATTATATGTCCACCATGGGGGCCATGATTGGAAGTGGTAGCAGCCATTCGTGCCACCTGGTCAGCTTTGGCATTGCCCTCAGTGATAAGAGAGCCGTCCTTCTGATGGGACCTACAATGGACATCTCCCAACTGGGTGGGTAAGTGGGAGGCCTCTATCAGATTGGTTATAAGAGCTGAATTAGTGATCGCATTACCTTTGGTGGTAAGTAGGCCTCGCTTCTTTCAAATTGCAGCATGGGATAATAAGATATGGAAGACATATTTTGAATCAGTTTAGAGGGTGAGGGATTTGCCTTGTGCTAGAAGGCAGGCATGAGTGGATGCTATAAAATCAGCCTGCTGGTCTGTAGTTCCTGAAGGCAAAACTTTGGCCTCTATAATCTCAGTGGCTGAAAATACAGCGTATCCAGAGTAATGAATTCCATTCTGCCTAAAGGAACTGCTGTCAGTAAACCAGATAAGGTCAGGCTTGGTGAGTGGTCTCTCAGAAATGGAAGAATGACAGGGGAGGAAATCATCTAAGTTTTCCAAGCAATTATGAGTTGGTGTGTGAGACATGGGAGTCATTGGGAGCAGTGAGGCAGGGTTCAGTGCAGAGCAGGGGAGGAAAATAATATTAGGGTTTTCCAGAAAGGAAGTGAGGAGCGAAAGAACTCTGGATGTAGGGAGGGTTTGAAGGCCCTTTTAAGGTAAAAGATCTTTCAAGTGATGTGGGGAGTAGATAGTTCAAGGGGCCCCAAAAGTCAGATTAGAGGCTTCTTTGTGTAAAATTTGTCCAGTAGCCAGAGCTCTTAAGCAAGGGGCCCACCCACGGATGGAAAATAAGAAACCATGTCCTCCAGGTCACATAGATGCAGACCCAGGTTTATGGTTTCACTAGAAAGGAAGCTAAAGCACGAGACAACAACATATATTTCAAGTGCCCAACCTCACAGGCAGTATCTCAAGAAGTCTCTAGGACAACAGACCTCCATGCTTTTGAAGTGTTTACCCTGTCCCTTACTTTTGGAAACTCCTCTAACACTTCCAAGGTTGTGAACTCCTGATCGCATTCCATTCCAGATATGTATTCATGGATTTTCTAACTCTTCTCCTCTAATTGTGTCTTACATGGGGTGAAGGTGTTGTCAAGGTATTGTTCTGGATGAGAGTGGGAAGATTTTTGTGTAGCACATATTTACATACACATTGGATTCATTTTCCAATTTTCCATTCGAAATACTGAATCCCTGTCAGTAACCCATACCCTAATAGACTCTGACTACTAATCCTAATATGATGGAGACAAATAACCCAAACATAATATTAATACAAGCAGTTCAGAGGAGGCATGGTGTATAGTTGGTCTAGCCTTTTGCATGATATAGTGTAGGAGTTATAAATCTTGTCAATTGTTTGTTGAAATAGTACTCCATGTGTTTTTAAAGTTAACACATATGTGAATTTCTGTCTCCTTTTTTCTGTAGCCAATTCAGCACATATATTTTTATATGCACATATAAAATCATACCTGGTATCACACGTACATTTTTGTGAGGTGGCTAACTTGGCAGAAACAAAGTATGAGAAGAGATCACCCCTCCTAAACGCTTTTGGAACTGAAAATTCAAACTATGAGTGAGATTTTTAGTTGAACAACATTATACATAAATCCATGTTCAGTAAAATTAATATTTTTGGATCGGTGGATGATATATATTTCACGATGAATTTTGATTGGCATATATATTGCTACTTCCTAATGTTTCTCTGTGTGATATATATATATATATATATATATATATATATATATATATATATATATATATATATATTTCCAAATATAAAATATATGTGTCTTATTATACACTCCCTTAATAATTCACTCATGCTCATTTATGTGGTTTTATAATCAAATTTTCATACGATTATTTTCAGAAATATTCATCCACCTGAAATACATATTTGTTTTCTAGTACTGAAAACTCACTTCACTGAATGGTGCAAACAAATCCTTATATTTCTACAGTAACTGACCCAATTTAACATCAATGCATGTAGATTCCAATGGGGCATGATGTGTATTTTGACGTTCATTTTATTTAACACTGGTACATTACTATTTCTTCAGTTTTTGTACATCATAGTATAAACATTTCATCCATAAGTTCACAAATTTAAAGACATTTGAAACACATTCAATCACTTCCTGCTTAAGTACACATGTATTCCTCCTTGCTTTTGACTGGTCATTTCATGAGATTTCTTTCCAAACACATTATTTTCGATTTCCATAATCAATTTTGAAGCAAAACTCACACACTTTATGATAAACCACAACCCTAATATTACCATTAGATGTATAACTTGTTGGAATGAATGTATGTATATCAATATAACATTTACTGTGTATTTTCAGATATCAATTTATTCCAATTTCTAAAGTTGGAATCAGTTATATCATATATTCACACATGGTACACCTATTTGTGCCCCCAATACTAATTTATATCTCTTCTAAATATTGCTCCCAGAAATGGTGCAAGAAATACTCATGTCACCTGATCTACATATACATTTTATCACAGTAATATTCTGGCCACAAAATGCAAAGTCACACTTACAATTGTACCAAAGCCTAAATGGAATGTGAGTATGGATTATGAAAATCACCCATGTCCATGTTGCCTAATGCTCTCAAATGTCAATCCTATTGGTGACTACATATTTGTTTCTTCCTAAGATTATGTATTCAACCTCAAGCCTGTTGAAAATGTCTAATAATATCAATCACTTCATCATTTGCCTGATTTCCTAATGTCTCTAATGATATCTGCTTTCCTACATATTTTCCCCAGTTCATCATTGTGACTGACTCTTCAAATGTGCTGACATTTACATTTTCTGTCTACCTGAAACCCTATTGCTAAAGAACTTTTTGTCCAAATCCTATACTGACTCTTTTTTCTAATCCTATCAAGTATCTTCCTAATCCTACCAACTATCCTTTTTTGACTGGATGTTCTCTTCAACATTCAATTATCCAAGGTACAAGGTCCTATGCCATTATGTATAGATTTATCTGAGACACATGTGCACAACATAATTCAGAGTAAAGTATCCCAATCAAGGATCCAATGCCCTTTTGGGCTTCAAATCTTACCTAGATTTGTGTTTTCATACATATATTTCACCTCTATATATCCTTATAAATATTGCAGGTTCCCAATACCATTATTCATGCAGCAGAATGATTCCTAACCCAAATCAATCATGTTATTAACCCTAACCATACTTTGTTTCCTCAACCTAACTTTACAGAAAAGCAAGGACAAAGTTGGTCTTATATAGAAATGTAAGAGATCTTCCACCTGCTGAGAACCTCAAACGTCCATGCAGAAGTGAACCCTGGGGAAGATATAGAAAGCTATGAAGGACCTGAGAGAGCTAAAGTCATCTTTCATGACAAAAAAAAAAAAAAAACAGGTCAGGATGAAGGGGTGTGTCTGAAGCAGTCTCTCTCTTCTTAATGTAGAGAAGATGGACCAAACCAGGCCTGTGTGGAGAGCTGTTTACGGGTGCCTATGTTTGATATACCATTCTTACTTGTGAAAGTGTCACAGGAAGTAGGGGCAGCCTCCATCTATTGGGACACTTGGAAGCAACTGTTAGGACAAAGATGTTGCCAAGGCAGTGACCTCATTCAGTTCTTGAAGGAAGTGACCTATATAACTTTCTTGGTGATGGAACTCTCTGAACTTGGGATCCAGGAAGCCAGGCACCCAGAGTCATTCCCAGTCCCAGTCCCAGTGGCCACACATGTTTGGATTTACCAAGGACAGAATCGGTCTTTCTGTGTAACTACTGATGTGAGGATGGCCAAATTCCAGGAGAGCTCTGAAGAGGGGCCTTTCCTGAGAAAGCAGGTAGTGTCTCATTACTGGCACCTGACAACTTCACAGTGTTGGCCAAGGAGACCAGATATGACATAGGACAGCCCATTTCGGGGAAACGTAGCATGTCCCATCAGTCAGAGGACACTCCGGATAGTCACAGACCTACTTGGGGGAAGGAGTTGACTTTGTGGGTGTGCGTGTGAGTTTGTGGTTTTGTCTCATGATCTGAGAATATATAGGAAAGTCGGTTTGTTTGATTTGGAGTGGACTGTTTCTAGTAAGTCTTTTGACAATGCGAGTGTTTCTATGTCTGTTTATCCCACTGTGTCCGTGGTTGTAGACATTAGAAAAGAGAATGCATCAATGGATGTGTCCTGTCTAGTAGAAAACTTCACAGCATTCATCCTGCCCAATTTATGAATGGACTGTGGCTTGCCTAATGGATGGGCAACAACTACTATCTTCCTAAGTTCCTGTATGTCTTCTTGAATTCTGGCCACTCTCCAGAATAGGTTCAGGGTTTTGTGTCCACGATATGTACCACCTCCAAGCTCTGTGACATGCCCATGTACTGGATAGCTGAAGGGAATGGGATCATCTCAGAAAAACCCTGCAATGGGCCATTTGCTTACCTATTGTTCTGTTGCCCTGAATGTCAGAAAGGTCTTTGCCTCAGGCCACTCCTTTTTGAAGCCTGAAGGAAACGGTTTTCAAGGGGAATTAATGGGCATCACCTGTTGCTCTTTGCTTAATTGCTTTGGAAAGGAATGTGTCTGCATCAGACTCTTGGCCATGTGTGAGGCTGTTCCATAGATTCTCAGCACCTGATGGATCTAAAGAAAGTTCCCACGTGTGCTTCCAAAACCAAAATGGCCAAAAAAGCAGTCATTGTGGACGAAATCTCTCGCCTTCCTCTGTAACGTTCCTAACCTCCATCAAGTGAAAATAAGGATCCTTTGTGTCAAATGAGTTCTCAAAACCCTGCAGATGATAGCCCATATGTGCTTGGGTTTTCTCATGATTCCAATTCACATAAAGAGTCTATACCCAAGAGTCAGTAGGCCTCAAATTGGAGAAGCAGAGCAGTATTTATGGCAGGCTTATTTGATCACTCCTGGTTCTCAGGAAGGGTGTCCAGGCAACCCTGACTTTAGGCAAATTAGGGGCAAGGGAGTTTATTTTGTACACTGTCTTGGGCTGAGCCCCTCATGGAAACCTCCAGCCACAGGTTATGATGAGTGTCTATATGGAAGAAGATGAGGGCCTTGTGGGAGTGTTTTGGTTTTAATTGTGGTCATTTGTGTAGTGCTTGGAAGTGATGACAGGGTCTACCTGGGCTTGAACTCTGGTGTGATTCCCCTTAGAGTCTGAGTTCTGGAACTGATCTCAGAGAAATATTGCCATGAACTGTGTTCAGATTTTAGGAGGCCACGCATTGGATTTCCCCTTGGAAACTGAGATCAAAAAAGAAGGGTGACTTTCCACAGAGCCTTGGAATCTCAGCTAAGAAATCACATGATTTTATTCTGAAAGATGTGGCAGCCATAGTTGACAGTCAGAACACCCATGGACGTCACATTGAAGACCTCAATGGGCCTGGCTTCATGTGACCTTTTGACCACTCTATGGGATGACTTGCCTGTGAGATTTCTCCAGAGATTTCATTGAAATGAGTTTCCTCACCATTTAATGGTTCCTGAATGAACTGAAACCCACAATGCCTCCAACTTCATCCATGAAAAATGGCTAAATAAATACAATAAAATTTTTGAAATTCCCTTAACCAGGTGGCACTGGAGAACCTTTGGATGTCTTTTTCCTGATCATGAGTGTACAAGAGAATGCCATGATTGACGGGGTTTCATGAAAATGGTGTAGAACAAAGATGCCAGTAAGTTGGACCCTGCTGAGTAGTGGGCCTATTGCAGTGGTGGGCAGGTGTGTGATAATACATCTGTGGTGTGGCCAGGAGGATTTTCCATTGCCTTCAAAATGGCTTGTGACTGATATGGTGCAGCCAGCAGACCCTTCTTGTTACATGGAGAGGTTTCTGGGCAAAGTTCAGAGTCAGATTTCTATGGACAAATGGGCAAGCTTTGTGAGATAGAAGCCTGGTTGGGGCATTCTCTGTCACCACAAGTGACAGAACTCCCTCCAATACTGGGTCCCAGTTGAACTCGTTGTATTTCATGAAGCAAATACCAAACTCCCAGTGCAGCAGCAAGAAACACCACGAAAAGTGGAGGATGACCAAATGGCTTCACAGTTCACACGGGGAGACACTTAGCACCAAGTGGCCACAGTTTACCTACAAATACAAAATTCAGCACTGCTGCCTCATGTTCATTAGAATACAAGAAACCATGTCCTCCAGGTCACGTAGATGCAGACCCAGCTTTTATGGTGTCACTAGAAAGGAAGCTAAATCTCCTTACAACAACATATATTTCAAGTGCCCAACCTCAGAGGAAGTTTCTCAAGAAGTCTTTAGGCCAGCAGAGCTCCACGTCTTTGGAGTGTTTACCTGTTAGACCAGGACGCTAGAAAAGACCACTGACTAAAATTAAAATCAAATAAAATTAAGCTTATTATTTCCACCGGCCGTGCTGCCTCTCCCTCCCAAAATGGTGGGAACAAGACAGCATCCCCAGCTTTCCTACAGCCCAGTTTTATAGCCCAGAAAGTTACACAAAAGGGGGGTTACAGATAACAGAACTCTGATAAACATCACATTAAAGGTAGTTTACAATTTTTTTGCTGTCCCTACATCAGAATTCATGAGGACCATTAGAGCCTCAGAGAGGGTTGTTGTCAGGCCAGAGAAGGCAAATATTTATGATGTGTCACTAAAGTTTCAGAGAGGGCTGCTATCTGGTCAGAGAGCTGGGCATGCGTGAGTTCAAGGCGTGGGCAGGCATTCCACGCAGGTTCAGAATTTGAAGTAATTTATGGTAAAGCCAAAATTATCTTTTCATGGCTTTGTGGCATGATGGCTCCCAATTTTAATAAAAGATCAGGTTGGGTCTACAATTTCCCCCTTTTCTCTGTGTCCCTTTCAAATCTTTGATAGATTATGGGAAGAGCACTGAGGAAATTTTAATCCCTCAGATAAGAGTCTCCAAATTTTTACAACTCACCCAAAACCGATCTCCCTGATTTTACCTGAGTTAATTAATTATTTATATTGATAGTCTATTTATCTTTCTCTCCATTGTTGTAAAAAGAGTGGCATCACTAATTTTTTCTTCTTCTGTCCTGAGACAGGGTGACGTGAGTGGGCTCGTCGTGAGGGACATGAGTTGCCTATTAGAAGTCAGTTGAGAGACATGAGTTGCCCTTTAGAAGTCAGTTCGGTTTGAAGTCAGGTTGGGGAAGAACAGGTTGTAAAGTCATCTGTGAATGGATTCTTCTATGAGTGAAACAAAAACCATGAGTACTGAATAAATGTTGCAGCAGCTGGAACATGTCACTGTATAGAAATTCTCTCACCAGTCTTTAATATCCCCAATTATCAGGACTGTCAACTTAATATTTAACTTTAAGTGTTACAGTTGGCCCTCCCAATAAGACACAGTTTAATAATTTAATGTCATCTGATCTTGTAAAAATCCTTTTACTAGTATGACCTCTGCGTCTAATAGAGAAACCTTTAATTCTGTTACTCAGGGCTGGATAATCGTACTAGCAAACACCAAGCCTACCTGTGTAGGTTAGGAATATCTGTAGGTCTTAAACTGAAAACTTCTGCCTGTGGCAGCTCTTCTTGATAGTCTCCTTTTATAAGTATTAGGCATTCCTGTGTGAGAATCCTTCTTTGTAGCCTCCAGTCTTACTTATTTTGGGAGGATAAGATAAAGTGCATACCTTAAAAATTTATTATTATTATTATTATTATTATTATTATTATTATTATTATTATTTAAAATGCCCAGGAGTGGCTGTATTTTGGTCTTAACTGTCTTTGCTAAGTGTTTAAGATGAAGCAGTCAAACTGACTTTTGTTTCTATCTATTGTTAACAGTCAGCTGAGCTTTTGTGGGAATCAATTCTGGGGAAACTTGAGAAGAGATTCTCAGTTCTGCTAGTGCCATTTGCGCTAGGTGGGTCCAGGTCTTGCTTGACCATTTGGCTTCCCTCAGAAGCATCATGGATGTCTCCTTTCTATGATGACTCTCCTCTTTGTAACAAATGCACTGATTGGCTTTCTGTTCTCCAGTGGTCTCATTAATCTCCGTGATCAGGAGGTTATGTGGCTCAGAGTTGCAAAGCTCTTTAGAGAAGTCCCCTGTTCCCTGGATTCAGACTGACTCAGAGGGCAAGAGCCAAATATTGGTTTTCTTGGCCCTTTTCATTTAACATTCATTTTAAATCCTAATCTTAAAAATCCAGCAAATAAATTTTAACAGCCTTACATTAAGAGTACTGGGCTTTAATGTCTATAACTTTATAATTACCTTTTTATTAATTGGGATCTGTATTATTCTGTCTGTATTGTAGTTGATGACTTATTATCTTGAATTAACCCATGTTGTGTTCTTAAAGCAACACATTTGTAAAACACTAACAGGGAATCTTTAGATGACTTATAAGAAAATTTCAAACTAAAATTAACAAAAGTAAAAATACTTAGTTCGTGTAATATCTTCCCTGAATTTTTTGGCTGAATTATACATTATATCCCCTGTTTGAGATCCTAGGAATATTGACAATAAAAAAAAAAACTTTTTAACATAACTTTAAAGAAATATTATCTGACCTAATGGTTTCATAGTCATTCTCACATGTAGTAAGATGGGACACACAGTCTTATCTCAGGTAAGGCAGGGCTCTTTATAAATCTTAACTATTTTAGTTCTAAAGCTGATCTTTATTTTTAAATATCATTTGACAATGTTTAAATAAATTGTTTGAGGTCACATGAACATTAGCTAACACCATATGATATCACATTTAAAACATGAATTAAAGAAAGGCTGAAAGTTTTTAACCTTTACAAAGATTAGGCTCTAATTAACTTAAAAATACATTTAAATTGTTCCTCAATGTAAAAAGTAACATAAAAATTTACATATCTTATTGATAACAGGTAAATAAATCCACAATATATTTTTTAACACACAACTTCAGAGCACCAGCTTGATATAATACTCTTTAAACGTTTCTACCTTACAGACTTGCATAACTGTAAGATATGAAAACATTAATAGCATAACAATTACATTTATGTTTCTACATTAATCAAGTTTGGCTTTTAAAGAAATGGCAGTACAGTGCTCTAAAATAACAGTTTTTATTTAATCAGTTGTTTAATTTTTATGGTTGCTTGCTCTAGAAAACATAAATCTTAATAAACTCAATGTTATGGGTAAACTTATGTTTTAAGAAATTTTTGTCTCATTAACACATGACTGATTTTTACAATCTTATACAGAGTTTACTAAAAAAATACAGATCTTAGTAAATCAATCAGATATCTAACAAAAGTACTCATGAATGAGTAATCCCATATCAAATTTACTTTACTTATTTATCAAAAAGTTAGAGAAATGTATTGAACAGTGTAAACCATTTTTATGTTGAAGGAAAGGTACTAGAGCCAAGGCATATTAGACATTTTGTAGATGTTAATATTTTGTTAGATGTTTGAACACCTAGAAAACTTTGTAAGCTTAAATTTAAAGACATTTGTTTTTATCTCTTTATCCAATTTAAATTGAAACATTTAAATCACGTGAATTAAAGATCTTTGGATCCACTTTTTTAAAATTTGTTTTTACGAGCGCTATTTTTTCATGAGCGCTCCTTATATATGTTAATTTGTGTATCATATATATGATATACGGACATATGTATATATAGACATACAACACATAACAATTTGTGCACACATAATAATAGTAAAGGCCTTGTAGCTTTTCGTAGTTGAAATCTTTATTGCAATGCTTCAAAAAGTCCACAGTTGGTCAAAGATAGAACTGATCAGAAAAACATTAACCTAGGTCTGTATGCTCAAAATCATGAGGTCAAAAAACATAAAGTATGTAAGAAAAAAAAATAAGAGTCCTAGAAAAAATGACTTGCCAGTAATTAGTAAATAACATACAATTTACCTTTTTTTCCCTTAGACCTCAAATCACTCTCCTACAAAGCTTGCAGGCTTCTTTCATTTGCATTTCAACATAAGTCATGGCTGAGGTCTGGAAGGAGCAGCAAAAAAACTGCTATTCTGAACAGACATCTCAGGACTAAGGCATTTTAACCATAATTTTCAGGTTCAGATGTTGAAAATTATGATACAAGTTTAAGATACAATTCACAAAATTTTATATCTTTACATCTTGTTTTGTCAACAGACACCATACTATGATTTACTATTTATGTCCAAATTAATGCACTGGTACACACAGTGACATTTTCCCAGGCTACCCAATTCAAAATTGGTGAAAAAAAAAAAAAAGACCGTATGATTGGGAAGTTTCTTGCCAACTTGGAAGTAGAGTTCTTCAGTTATCCATCCTAAGTATTTAAGTTCTCTGGCATGAATTATCTGAAATCATAAACTAAACAATTACCTAAACCCGACTTTTTACTGCAAGATTGTGCAATGCTTCAAAAACCCATTCAGTTACCAGATTGTTAAAATAAAACATCATCATTTAGACACACATTCAGCTAAGATCATTCCCCAAAAACAATTTATAATATCAACACATTATTGCAGATGCCTTAAAGGGCCAGAAACAAAGACACAATACAGACAGAAAGGAGGTCCAGACTATGGCTGTCAGACAGAACCCTTTAAACCAGAGCAGATAAGAGAAAAATCTCCTACACCAGTGGCACCATAGATGTCCCCACAAGGGGACCAGATGTTTTCACAGAAGGGCAACCTGAAATGTAAAATAAAGTGTCTCCATGGTGACTTTACTGCATTTAGTGTCACCTTTTTCTTTTTCTCTTTTTTTAACAAGACAGAGGTGGCATAATCCTTACAGTTCAGGGAAGGAAGGAGGTAATTCCCTGAATCAACAGGGCTTTGGCAGCTGCTGGGAGTCCCTCAGTTTCCCCTTTTACATACAGGATTAGCTCCTCTGATTCAGTTCCACATCAAGCATGCTCTATCTCCTAACATTTCAGTAGATAGCTCTCACAAAGTTCAGGGGCGGAGGGTGGGTACAAGATTTGTAACTTAAAGTTTGGTTCCTGACCTTGAAGCCAATTAATACAAATTTAATAATGAGGACTGGGTTTTGAGAAAAAGAAAAAAGGAGTTTTATTGCTTGGCTAACAAAGGAGAAACACAGGGGACTCTGCCAAAGTTGTGACTCTCTTTATCTGGAGGGACAAGGGGTTTTAAAGGAGTTTCACTTGTTAACCTGGGAGATACTCAGTGCTTTGGTCCCCAGCATTCATAGCCCTCTGCAATGGGTGTGCTCCAGGCAGCCAGCTAGGGGCTTCTATCATCCTGCTTTACAATGGGGGATAAAGTTCATTGGAGTTCCTTAAAACACAGTCCAAAGGGGTGTCAGGCTTAATCTCTTTATTTCTGATTTTCATGTCCAATATACTTAAGTTTTTACCACCAAAATCACACAACAAAACGAACAAAAACAAACAAACAAAAAACCAAAAAATAGAACACAGAACACAAAAAAACAGAAACCCAGCGCCTAAACACAGAAACAGGGGAAGAGTGCAACATCTTGCTAAAGCTCCAGGGTAGGAGCGCGTGCGTGCCCGTCGGCACCTCTCTACAGTTCCAGAGGAATTCCCTACAGAACAGAACAGAGGACAGAAAGATTCTCGTTACTGTCCTGGACAGAATTATATGTGAGCCTCCCCGTGCCACATCTCTGTCATCAGAAGAGATCTCCCTTAACCAGATATAAGATGTTATAAAGGAGCCACTTACCTATGGAGGCGTCCTCCATCAGGTGCTTGCTAATAGTTTTAGTGCAGAGGTTCACTGCAGTGCTCCCTGGACTAAAGGCTCTCTTCCAAATATAAAGAAGATGGACCAAATCAGGCCTGTGTGGAGAGCGGTTCCTTGGTGCCTATGGTTGATATACCATTCTAATTTGTGAAAGTGCCACAGAAAATAGGGTAAGCCTCCTTCTCATGGTACGCTTGAAAGCAACTGTTTGGACAAAGTGGTTGCCAAGGCAGTGACCTCATTCAGTTCCTGAAGGATGTGACCTCACTTCAATCCCTTGGTAATGGAACTCTCTGAACTTGGGATCCAGGAAGCCAGGCACACAGAGTCAGTCTCAGTCCCAGTCCCAGTGTCTCACTTGCTTCGATTTAGCAAGGACAGAGTCAGTCTTTCTTGGTACCTACTGATGTGAGGATGGCCAAATGCCAGGAGTTCTCTGAAGAGGGGCCTTTCCTGAAAAAGTAGGTAGTGGCTCACAGCTGGCTCCTGACCACTTCACAGAGTTGGACAAGGAGACCAGATCTGAGACAGGAAACGCCATATCGGGGGAACATAGTATGGCCCAGCAGTAAGATACTCTGGAGAGTGAGAGACCTACTTGGGGAAGGAGGTGCCTTTGTGGGTGTGGATGTGTGTTTGTGGTTTTGTCTCATGTTCTGAGAATAGGCAGGAAAGTCGGTTTGTTTGGTTTGGAGTGAACTGTTTCTAGTAAGTTGTTTCACAAGGCGAGTGTTTCTATGTCTGTGTATCCCACTGTGTCCGTGCTTGTAGACATTAGAAAAGAGAATGCATCAATGGATGTTTCCTGTCAAGTAGAAAGCTTCCCAGCATTCATCCTGCCCAATTTATGAATGCACTAGGGCTTGCCTTATCGATGGGCAACACCTGCTATTTTCCTAAGTTCCTGTTTTCTTCCTGAAATCTAGCCACTCTCCAGAATAGGTTCATGCATTTGCATCCACGATATGTACCACCTCCAAGCACTGTGACATGGACATGTACTGGATAGCTGAAGAGAATGGCAAGCATCTCAGAAAAGTCAGATATCACTGTGACCCCGAAAGTCTCAGTAGAGAAACCCTGCGAAGGGCCTTTTGATTACCTATTGTTCTGTTGCCCTGAATGTCAGGAAGGTCTTTGCCTCAGGCCACGCTTTTGTGAAGCCTGAAGAAAACAGTTTTCAAACGGAAATGAATGGGCATCACCTGTGGTTCTTTGCTTAAATGCATTGTAAAGGGATGTGTCTGAATCAGCCTCTTGGCTCTGTGTGAGCCTGTGGCTTAGATTATCAGCATTTGATGGATCTAAAGAAAGATCCCATGTGTGGATCCAAAATCAAAATGGCCAAAAAATCAGTCATTGTTGATGAAGTCTCTCGCATTCCTCTGTAAGGTTCCTGACCTCAATCAAGTGAGAAAAGGGATCCATTGGGTCAATTGAGTTCTTCAAAGCCCTGCAGATGCTAGCCCATAGGTTCTTGGGTTTTCTTATGAATCCAATTCAAATAAAGAATCTAAACCCCACCGTCAGTAGGCCTCAAATTGAAGAACAGAGCTGTATTAATGGCAGGCATATTTGATCACTCCTGGTTCACAGGAAGGGTGTCCAGGCCACTCTGACTTTTGGCAAATGAGGGGAAAGGGAGATTATTTGGGACACTGTCTTGTGCTGCGCCTCTCATGGAATCCTCCTGCCAGAAGTTATGATGAGTGTCTATTTGGAAGAAGATGAGTGCCATTTGGGAGTGTTTTGGTTTTAATTGTGGTCATTTGTGTGGCGGTTGGTAGAGATAATTGAGTCCATCTTGTCTTGAACTTTGGTGTGATTCCCCTTAGAGACTGTGTTTTGGAACTGACCTCTGAGAAGGTACAAGGTCCTGTGTCATTGTATATCCATATTTCTGGGACATCTCTACGGAACGTAATTCAAAGCTAAGTATACCAATCAAGGGCCAAATGAACTTCTGGGCTTCAAATCTAACCTAGATTTCTGTTTTCATACTTATATTGAAAGGTTAATAAAATAGGTACTTGTCACTTCCTGTTTTTCTGTATGCTTAATAAAACACTGTTGAAATCTTGAGAACTGTTTGCTCTTCTTGTTCCCAGAATGTGCTGCCCCCAACTGCCAAACTGCAGATTGTACTCCATCAACCATTTGCACGCAAACCGTCCACTCGCCCTTACCCATCAATAAACTTCCCTCCCTGCCCTCTCCAAGGAAAATATATAAGCACTTCTTAAGCTGTTCTCAGGGCTCTCTGCTCTATTCAAGTGAGCTCTGAGCCCTTGCATGCCAGACTCCCAATAAACCCTTTGCTGTTGCATTATACAGTCTCTTGGTGGTCTCTTTCATCGATGCTCACCCGACCTTTACTTCTGGTGGCCCCAGCGAGATCCGGCAGCTGCAGATGAAAGACCCCCAACGGGATGCTCTGGGGGTAAATAAGGCCCCTCTTTCTGGTTTCAGGATTCAGGTTAGGGTTTGACAAAATGGCTATTGGTAAAGAGCGTGAGCTCTCTCCCACGGTGGCTGACACACATGTCACAGAGCCACAGGCCATGTACCTGGGGGATTCACTCGGGAAATCGAGGAACCTTAGTCTCCTCGACTCAGTGATATTTTCTTTCAGATTCGGAATTGCCACCCCATCAGGTTTTGCCGGCTACTCAGTCCTGGTCTCAGTATTGGGCGTCCATTGCCTGTCTTTATTGTCTTGTCTTGTCTGTGTCGTGTGTTGTTGCTTTCACTGTCTGTGTATATTTCATTATGGGACAGAGCACTTCAATGCCTCTGTCCCTGACCCTTAATCACTGGACCAAAGTCTGCTTAAGGGCTCAGAATCTTTCTTTTTCATTAAAACACCAGACCTGGCAGATTCTGTGTCTTAGAATAACCCACCTTTGTAGTCAGATGGCCTCTAGAAGGATGTTTCTACTTCGCACTAATTTGAAAAGTCTGAGATATTGTCTTTCAGCCGGGGCCACATAGACATCCAGATCAATAGCCATATATCTTAACTTGTCAGGACCTCTGCAAATCTCCTCCTCCATGGGTGAAGCCTTTCCTTGTCCCTGCACCCACTCCTACTCCTTCCCCTATGATTCTATCTCTCAAACTCTCTGTTCCTCAACCTCCACCCTCTGTTCTCCCTGAGTCTCAAGACTCTACTCGTCCTTATCCTCTTCCCTTGTCCCCCAACCCCCAAAACCCTGTAAGTAATTCCCCTGCTGCTGACTCAGCCTCTCCACCATTCGAGGAAGCCAGAATGGCCCAGCGCCCTCCAGATGACTGTCCCATGACACACACAGCGCCTCCTTCCCTGGAGGAAGCTGGCCCGGCTAAAAAAACTCAGAGAACTCGCCAACGTTTTCACACCTGCCTACTTGGAATGACTGCCAACAACTCCTAGGGACTCTCTTCATGACAGAGGAATGAGAGAAAAACCTCCTGGAAGCTAGAAAAAAATATCCTCGGACCTGATGGGCGACCAACACAACTTCCCAACATAATAAAAGCTGCCTTCCCCTTTAACCAACCCAACTGGGACCCCAACACCTTTGAAGATAGGGAGCATCTGTCCAATTATTGCCAGGCTCTAATAGCGGGTATCCAAGGGGCCGCTAGGTGACCAACTAACTTGGCCATGGTAAGAGAAATTATTAAAAGGCCTGATGAATCTTCCTCTATGTTTCTAGAGAGAATTATGGAGGCATATAAGAGATATACTCCTTTCGATCCTCAGGCAGCAGATCAAAAGGCATCTATCACGATGGCCTTAATTGTTGAAGCTGCCATGGATATTAAAAAAAAAAAGTTAAAAGAGAGATTTAGTCAGAGAAGCCGAAAAAGTATACTATAAGAGAGAAACAGGGAAAAAGAAAGGGAGCAGAGGGAGGATGAGAGAAGCAAAAGAAAGACTAAGGCATTGACTAAGATCCTGGTCACAACAAGAAAGAGGCCAGAAATTAAGACATAAGGTGACAGGAAGCGATACCTGGGCCCGTGCCACAGGCCACCCCTGGCCTCAGATCAATGTGCCTATTGTAAAAAAAAAAGGACACTGGGCCAAAGAGTGCCCTATAAAGAGACAGACACGCCAGCCAGCCATTCTGACTCTGGGGGATGACTAAGAAAGTTGGGGCTCAGATTCTTTCCCCTAGCTCAGGGTAACATTTGAAGTGTAGGGGACCCCAGTAAACTTTGAAGTGAATACAGGAGCAGTATACTCAGCCCTTAAGCCGTCTATCAAATAAAAGGTCTGTAGTTCAAAGGGCTAATGGCAGTAAATATCGGGCTTAGACTACTAAGAGGACCATGGACTTGGGGAAAGGAAAAATCCATCACTCCTTCCTAGTAATCCCAGAATGCCCGCACCCATTGATGGGCAGAGATCTGCTCACCAAGCTCTGGGCCAAAATAACTTTTAACCCTGAAGGCCCCCAAATGAAATTTCTAAATCCTTCAGTAAAAACTCCTATAGTCACGGCTTTAACTATATTAGTAGAAGATGAACGTCCACTCTTCACACCCCCCAAGACTGATCAAACAGGCAAGCTACCCCAGAAATGGATAACAGATTACCGAGATGCCTGGGCAAAAACTGCTGTGTTAGGCCTGGCCGTGAAACAACCTCCAATAACAGTGGAGTTAAAAACCTCAGCCTCCCCAATCAATGTCAAATAATATCTTCTAAGCATAAAAAGCTAAAGATGGGATAAGGCCCTATATTCAGAAATATCTCGCCTTAGGGGTCCTAAGGCCCTGTCAATTGGCCTGGAACACTCCCCTGCTATTAGAAGAAAAAGCCAGGAACCAGGGACTATCACCCTGTTAAAGACCTAAGAGAGATCAACAACAGAGTGCAGGACATTCACCCCACGGTACCTAATCTGTTCAATCTGCTTTGCACTCTGAACCCTGAGCAGAAATGGTATACTGTTCTGGACTTAAAACAAGCTTTCTTTTGCTTGCCTCTGCATAAAGATAGTCAGTTGCTGTTTGCTTTTGGGTGGGTAGACCCAGAAACCGGAAAGTCTAGTCAACTAACTTGGACTAGACTCACAGAGGGGTTCAAAAACTCCCCCACTCTCTTTGATGAAGCCCTTCACAGAGATCTCAACAATTTCTGAACTACACACCCCGAAGTCACCCAGCTTCAATATGTGGATCACCTGCTACTGGCATCCAACACCAAGGAAAACTGTGAACTGGGACCCAAGCACTATTATCCGAGCTTGCTCAACTCGGGTATAGAGCTTTGGCCAAAATTGCCCAATTTGCCAGCAAGAAGTAATCTTCCTCGACTATTTCCTAAGGGGCGGTAAACGATGGCTCACTGAGCCCAGAAAACAAACCATTGAGCAGATACCAACCCCATCTTACAGCAGACAACTAAGAGTTTCTTGGGATTGCTGGGTTTTGCAGGTTATGGATAAATGGGTTTGAGTCCTTAGCTGCTCCTTTATACCCGCTGTTAAAGGGAGATGCCCAATTCCAATGGACCCCTAAGTACCAGGAAGTTTTAGATAACATCTAAGGACACTGATATTGAACGCCTCAACTTTACTGAGCTCAGCCTGCAATTACAGAAAGCCCTACACTACGTTAAAAATGTACATCAACTCACTCACCTTGGTTCAAAGAAACTGCAGGCATTCCTGTAGGATTAAGAACAGAGTTTTCCACTAACTGACTCACAGCGAAAGGAAATAATTGAACTGGTAACAAAAGCCTGTCGGGTCAGTCAATTGTTTAATGCTTACCCTTCCAAGTTTCTTAGACGAAAGCACCTACGAGGAACCAGACCAGGACAATTCTGGGAAGTGGACATTACTGAAATTAAGCCAGCAAGGTATGGACTTAAATATCTCCTAGTCTTTGTGGATACATTCTCAGGATGGATTGAAGCCTTACACACACACACGCACACACACACACACACACAGAAAAAAAAAAAAAAAAAAAAAACGGCGCAAATGGTTCTCAAGAAGATCCTGGAAGATATTTTTCCAAGATACGGTCTGTCTAAGATAATAGGGTCTAATAATGGACTTGTGTTTATGGCCCAGGTAAGTCAGGTGTGGATTAATTGTAAGTTACATTATGCTTATATACCCCAGAGCTCAGGAGAGGTAGAAAAAATAAATAGAACCATTAAAGAGACCTTAACAAAATTAAGCTTAGAGACCGGCATAAAAGATTGGACTATGCTCCTGCCTTATGCACTGTTTCATGCGAGAAATACTCCCTCAGTTTCTTTGTGTAACCTCACCCCCTATGAAATTCTCTATGATGCCCATCATCCAGTAAGGGACCTAATTCCCAACTCTAAGGCCTAACAATCCCTTCCACACCCCTTGCTTGACAGACTTAAAGCCATTGAAAGAACTCAGTGATAACTGTGGAAACAGCTGGCCACTGCCTACCAACCTGGGGACGAGGGGATTCCACATCAATATCAAGTAAGAGACTTCGTCAACATAAGACAACATCAGGTGTTATCCCTAGAACCCCGCTGGAAAGGAATATACCAGGTGCTACTTATAACACCTACAGACATAAAAGTAGACAGAATCACTTTTTGGATCCATGCCTCTCATCTCAAGCCTTCGCTGTGTCCAGACTCTGGTTGGAAACTGGAAAAAACTGGTAACCATTTCAAATTGCGTATTCGCTATGTGGACAAGACTATAGACTCTCCCCTTGGCCACCAGTACTCCTAACCCTCATCAGCCTGTTCAGCAGTGAAAGCTGATCTGAAATCCTACTAGACAAGAAGTATGGTCTATCTCGCATACAGCCCCCTTAGGGACCTGGTGGCTATCTCTCCACCCAGACATTTTTCAGCTTGGTATAGGTCTTTCCTATTGAGATAACCCCAATGAAGAGGATCCCACTAAAGTTCCATTAAATCCCTTCCATACCATAGATAATTGAAACAAACATTATGGATGCACGGAAACGCGAGCCAGATTCAGGTTGGTTAGCCTAGATTACTATATATGCCCGGCGGACTATCAAAGCCACAAACAGCCATGGATGTGTGGGGGGAAAGCCAACTTCTTGTGTAATTCATGGGGATGTGAGCATACCGGGGCTGCCTGGTGGAACCCAAACTCCTCATCAAATTCAGTACACAGCATTGGCCATATAACCAATTAGACAACCAAAAACTATGGCCCCCAGAGGGTTCTCTAGATCCTCAAATTCTGCGTGACATTTTTAACTTCGGCAAGTGCTCAAAATGGGAAAATTCCCCTATGTGGAATCCTTTTCCCTCCTTCACTCACATCCTGTACTATGCTTCTCCAATAGTTCCTCACCCTCAGCCTTCTGCTCTAGACTCTCTGCTGTCACTCCCACCTCAGCAACCTGATTTCTTCCCTCCAATTACTACATCAAAAACCCAAACCTCCGCCAGTTCTCAGACCATTGCCCCCTTGCTGAGGTAGCAGGTACCGAGGTACCCCTCCACTCACTCACTCCTCTCTTTTTCTGTCTGTGCCTGCACTAGGTCCCACCAAGTCCTCTAAGAAGCTAAACCAAAGCTCAAACCAGCTGAGAAGAGCCCTCAGACCCCTATCCAAGATGTAATAAAAATAGCCTTTAAAGTTGCTTTGTCATCACTGAAAACAGGTTACTAAGAATTTAAAGTCCCTCACAGGCTTTTTGGAATACTCACTCCCATCTTCACCTCTGCTCTACCTGTTCTACTGCTCAAGTTTTGTTCTAGGAAAATCCCAAACCCCTTTTCCATTATTCTTTTACATCTCATCTTCCTCATTCTCAGATCCACGGAGCTGCTCTCAGCCTCGCCTTCCCCGTCTTCCCCCTCTGTACCAGGTCCATAGATATGTCTTAAATAACCTTCTCCAGAAGTCTTCACCGAGGCTTACATTAGGTCTTTCAGCAAAAGAGTCCCTCTGAAAGAGTTCAATGTAGATAAACTTCCACTTTTCGTGTTGCCCTGTTCTACTTGGCCACTGGCTGGAAAAATCACCACCCCTAAGCTTGACACCGCCTTACTAGATTTTCACAAAATATGTGAACAAGGCCTCTGGCCTTGAGCTGGGGATTCACAGAGATGGCTAGATTTCTAAGATAAAAAATTTACCAATTGGGCTTCATGGTGACAGCTGGCAGGGAGAAAAAAAAGAGACAAAAAAGCTCTCCCTTTCCAAGGTGTCTTTGAAAAGTTAACTTGCCCAGAACAGAGGAACAAAAACAGAAACAAAAACTGATTTCTGTGAATTTCTACAGACTGTGAACTTCTGAGCCACTTCCCTTACATGTTGGGTACAAATTCTAAAACTACCGAAACTTGGGGTTCAGGGGATTAATTGATTACAACAGAAGCAATGCCCTCTAAATCCGGATGCAACCAAATAAGAGTGTTTTCCTGTGTTTGGTGCTATCTTAGGTCCCTTTCCTTGTCCGTCCCTACAACAGTATAATTCTATACACTTTAACATTATTTATGTTTTCATAAAATGGTCAATATATGTGATTAATTATGTAATGATGCAGATGTTTTCCAGAGTTCTCTATCATGACTTTGGTTCATTTAAAGATCAAATAGGGGCCATACAACCCGGTTCCACTGGGAACCTGTATCCCTCACTTTAGCCATCCTATTAGAAATAATAGTTGCTGAAGGGGTGGGCTAGTCCATGAGACACAACAAAGACACAATTAGAAGCAGAAATATGCCAAAGTTTAAAGACATTAAAAACCGACATCACAGCTTTACAGGAATTTTAACCTCTCTCTTTCTGAAGTTGTTTTACAAAGCAGGCGAGTGTTGGACCTCCTCTTTATGAGAGAAAGGTGCCTTTTTGCTTGCATTGAGGGAAGAATGTTGTTTTTATGCCGACAATACTGGAGTTGTAAAAGAATCTATGAGTAAATTAAGAAAACGACTTGAAAAGCGTCAAAGAGAGACAGAGGCCCCAAAAGGGAGGTTTGAGTCTTGGTTCACATAGTGACCTGATTAACTACGCTTTTATCTGCCATGGCCAGTCCATTAAAAATCCTCATATTATTGCTAACTGTAGGACCCTGTTTGCTCAACCGTGTACTTTCCTTTCTAAACCAAATCGAACCTGTTATTAATCCTAACCATACACTGTTCTCTCAATCTAATTTTACAGAAGAGCAGGGACAGAATTGGTATTAAAATACAGAATTATAGAGGATCTTCCACCTGCTAAAAACTTCAAAGGTCCACGTAGAAATGATCCCTAGAGAAGATGTAGGCAAGTACGAAGGACCTGAGAGAGCAAAAGTCTTCCATGGCAAACAACCTGCTCAGGATGAAGGGATGTGTCTGAATCAGCCACTCTCTTCTTAATGTAGAGAAGTTGGACCAAAGCAGGCATGTGTTGAGAGCTGCTCCTGCATGCCTATGGTTGACATACCACTCTGACCTGTGAAAGTGTCACAGGAAGTAGGAGCAGCCTCCTTCTCATGGTAACCTTGGAAGCAACTGTTAGGACAAAGTTGTTGCCAAGGCAGTGACCTCATTCAGTTCCAAAAGGAAGTGACCACACCTAACTTCCTTGGTGATGGAACTCTCTGAACTTGGAATCCAGGAAGCCAGGCACCCAGAGCCAGTCCCAGTCCCAGTCCCAGTGGTCAAACTTATTTTGATTTACCAAGGACAGACTCAGTCTTTCTTGGGACCTACTGATGTAAGGATGGCCAAATGCAAGGAAAGCTATGAAGAGGGGACTTTCCTGAGAAAGCACGCAGTGGCTCACCGCTGGCTCCTGACAACTTCACAGAGTTGGCCAAAAAGACTAGATTTGAGACAGAACAGGCTATTTCCAGGGAACATAGTAAGGCCCACCAGTCAGAGGACACTCCGGATAGTCACAGACCTACTTGGGGAACGGAGGTACCTTTGTTGTGTGGGTGTGGGTTTGTGGTTTTGTCTCATGTTCTGAGAATAGGCATGAAAGGCAGTTTGTTTTGTTTGGAGTGAACTGTTTCTTGTAAGTCGTTTGACAAGGCGAGAATTTCTATGTCTGTGTATCCCACTGTGTCCGTGGTTGTAGACATTAGAAAAGAGAATGCATCAATGAATATGTCCTGTCTAGTAGAAAGCTTCACAGCATTCATCCTGCCCTATTTATGAATGGACTGCAGCTTGCCTTATTGATGTGCAACACCTGCTATCTTCCTTAGTTCCTGTTTTATTCCTGAATTCTGGCCACTCTCCAGAATAGGTTCATGGTTTTCTGTTTAAGATATGTACAACCTCGAAGCTCTGTGACATGACCATGTACTGAAGGGAATGGTGAGCATCTCAGAAAACTCAGATATCAGTGTGACCAGGAAAGTCTCAGTGGAGAAACCCTGCTTGGGGCCTTTTGTTTACCTATTCTTCTGTTGCGCTGAATGTCAGGAAGGTCTTTTCCTCAGTCCACCACTTTTTGAAGCCTGAAGAAAACAGTTTTCAAATGGAAATGAATGGGCATTACCTGTGGCTCTTTGCTTAATTGCTTTGGAAAGGATGTGTCTGAATCAGCCTATTTACCCTGTGTGAGGCTGTGACTTAGATTCTCAGCTCCTGATGGATCTAAAGAAAGATCCCATGTTTACATCCAAAAACAAAATGGCCAAAAGAGCAGTCCTTGTGGATGAAGTCTCTCGCCTTCCTCTGTAACTTTCCTGACCTCCATCAAGTCAGATTAGGGATCCTTTGGGTCAAATGAGTTCTTCAAAGCCCTGCAGAGGCTAGCCCATATTTGCTTGGGTTTTCTCAAGACTCCAATTCACATAAAGAATCCAAACCCCACAGTCATTTGGCCTCAAATTGAAGAAGCGGAGCAGTATTAATGGGAGGCCTACTTAATCTCTCCTGGTTCACAAGAAGGGTGTCCAGGCCACCCTGAATTTAGGCAAATTAGGTGCAAGAGAGCTTATTTTGGACACGGTCTTGGGGTGTGCCCCTCATGGAAAACTCCAGCCATAGGTTATTGTGAGTGTCTATATGGAAGAAGATGAGCGCCACGTTGGAGTGTTTTGGTTTAAATTGTGGTCATTTGGGTGGCGGTTGGAAGAGATGACTTGGTCCACATGTTCTTGAACTCTGGTGTGACTCCCTTAGAGTCTGAATTCTGGAACTGACCTCAGAGAAGTATTGCCATAAATAGTGTTGAGATTTTAGGAAGCCAGGCATGAGCGTTGCCCTTGGAAACTGAGTTCTAGGCCCAGGGTGGCTTTCCACAGAGCACTGAGCCTCTCAGCCAGGATACCACAAATTTTATTCTGAAAGACTTGGCACCCATAGTTGAGAGTCAAAACTCATATGGACCTCACATTGTAGACCTAAATGGGCATAACATCATATGATTTTTTGGCCACTCTTTGGGAAGTCTTACCTGTGAGTGTTCTCCAGAGATTTCATTGAAATGAGCTTCCTAACCATTTAATGGTTCCTGAAAGAATTGAAACTCACAGTGCCTCCAACTTCATCCTTGAAAAATGGCTAGATAAATACCATGAAATTTTTGAATTTCCCATCACCAGGTGGCACTGGAAAACCTTTTGATGTCCTGTTGCTGATCATGAATATACCAGACAGTGCCTTGATTGACTGGGTTTCATGTAAATGGTGTAGAACAGAGATGCCAGTAAGTTGGACTCTGTTGAGTAGTAGGTTAGAGCAGTGGTGGGCAGGTATGTGATAAAACATCTGTGGTGGGGCCATGTGTATCTTCCATTGGCTTCAAATGCCTTGTGACTGACATGGTGCAGCCAGCAGATCCTTCCATGGAAAGGCAAGTTGTTATTTGGAGAGGTTTCAGGACATTGTTCAGAATCAGGGTGCTATGGTCAAGGGGGCAAGATATGTGGGATAGGATCCTAGTTGTTGGATCCTCCTGCAAAACCTGACCCACCATACATGACAGAACTTCCTCTTGCACTGTGACCCAGTTGAACTCTTTGTATTTCGTGAAGCAAATACCAAACACCCAGTGCAGCAGGAAGAAACACCACGAAAATGGAAGATGACCATATGGCTTCACAGTGCACACTGGCACACATTTATCCCCCAGTGGCCACAGTTTACCTAAAAAGAGAATTCAGCACTGCTGCCTCATGTACATTGGGAAATAAGAAACCATGTCCTCCAGGTCTCATAGATCCAGACCAAGCTTTTATGGTCTCCCTAGAAAGGAAGCTAAAGCTCCTGACAACAACATATTTTTCAAGTGCCCAAACTCACAGGCAGTTTCTCTAGAAGTCTCTAGGCCAGCAGACCTCCATGTTTGTGGAGTTTTTACCCTGTCCCATACTTTTGGAAACTACTCCACCACTTCAAAGGTTGTGAGCTCCTGAGCATATTCCATTTAACATATTTATTCACAGATTTTCTAAATCTTCTCCTCTAATAGTGTCTTACTTGGGGTGAAGGAATTGTCAAGGCATTGTTCTGGATGAGAGTGGGAATAATTTTGTGTAGCACATATTTACATACACATTGGATTCATTGTTCAATTTTCCATTCGAAATGCTGAATCTTTGACACTAACACATACCCTACTAGACTCTGACTACTAATTCTAATATGATGGAGAAAAGTAACCCAAACAGAATAGAAATACTAGCACTTCAGAGGAGGCATGGTGGATAGTTGGTTTGCCTTTTGCATGATATAGGGTAGGAGTTATAAATCTTGTCAATTTTTTGTTGAAATAGTTCTGCATGTGTTTTTAAAGTTAACACATATGTGAATTCCTGTCTCCATTTTTCTGTAGCCTATTCAGCACATGTATTTTTATATACACATATAGAATCCTACCTGGTATCACACGTATATTCTTGAGAGGTGGCTAACTTGGCAGATACAAAGTGTGAGAAGAGATCACTCCTCATTAATGCTTTTGGAACTGAAAATTCAGACTATGAGTGAGCTTCTTAGTTGAAAAACATTATACATAAATCCATGTTCAGTAAAATTAATATTTTGGATCTGTGGATGATATATATTTCACAATGAATTTTAATTGGCATATATATTGCTACTATTTAATGTCTCTGTGTGTGTTTTGTGTGTGTGTGTATATATATATATATATATATATATATATATATATATATATATATACTCTCTAGATTTTTCAAAATATAAAATATATGTGTCCTATTATACACTCCCTAAATTCATTCTTGTTCATGTATGTGGTTTTATATTAAACTTTTCATAAGATTATTTTAAAAATATTCATCCACCTGAAATACATATTTGTTTTCTAGTACTAAAAAGTTACTTCAGTGAATGGTGCAAACAAATCATTATATTTTTGCAGTAGCTGACCCACTTTAACATCAATGCAAGTAGATTCCTATGGAACATGATGTGTATTTTGACGTTCATTTTTATTAAACACTGGTACATTACTATTTCTGCAGTTTTTATACATTATAGAATATACATTTCATCCACAAGTTCACAAATTTAAAGAAATTTGTAACACATTCAATCACTTCCTGCTTCAGAACATATGTATTCCTCCTTGTTTTTGAGTGGTCATTTCATGAGATTTCTTTCCAAACACATTATTTTCGATTTCCATAATCAAATTTGAAGCAAAATTCACACACTCTTGGTGATAAACCACAACCGTAATATTACTATTAGATGTATTACTGGTTGGAATGAATGTATGTATATCAATATATGATTCCTGTGTATTTTCAGATATCAATTCAATCCATTATTTAAAGTTGGAACAAGTTATATTATTTATTCGCAGTATGGTCTATTCATGCATTATCTCTATATTCATACATACATGGTACACCTATATGTACCCCCAATACTAATTTATACCCCTTCAAAATATTGCTCCAAGAAATGGTGCAAGAAATACTCATGTCACCTGATCTACATATACGTTTTATCACAGTAATATTCTGGCCACAAAATGCAAAGTCACACTTATGATTGTACCAAAGCCTAAATGGAATGTGAGTATGGATTATGAAAATCACCCATGTCCAGGTTGCCTAATGCTCTCAAATGTCAATCCTATTGGTGACTACATATTTGTTACTTCCTTAGATTATATATTCAATCTCAAGCCTGTTGAAAATGTCTTTTGCTATCACTCACTTTATACTTTGCCTGATTTCCTAATGTCTCTATTGATATCTGCTTTCCTACATATTTTCCCCAGTTCATCACTGTGACTGACTCTTCACATATGCTGACATTTACATTTTCTGTCTACCTGAAAACCTATTGCTAAAGAACTATTTGTCCAAATGCTATACTCACACTTTTTTATAATCCTACCAACTATCTTCCTAATCCTACCGACTCTCCCTCTTTGAATGGTTGTTCTCCTCAACATTCAATCATCCAAGGTATCAGATCTTATGCCATTGTGTATAGATTTATCTGAGACATCTGTGCAGAACATAATTAAAAGCTAAGTATCCCAATCAAGGACCCAATGCCCTTCTGGGCTTCAAATGTTACCGAGATTTCTGTTTTCATTCATATATTTCACCTATATAATCTTATAAATATTGCAGGTTCCCAATACCATTATTCATCCAGCAGAATGATCCTAACCCAAATCAAACATGTTATTAACTGTAACCATACACTGTTCCCTCAATCTAACTTTACAGAAGAGCAGGGACAGAGTTGGTCTTACAATACAGGAATGTAGGAGATCTTCAACTTCCGGAGAACTTCAAAGGTCCATGCAGAAATGATCCCTAAAGAGGATGTAAGCAGCTATGATGGACCTGAGAGTGCGAAAGTCATCTTTCATGACAAAAAAAAAACAGGTCAGGATGAAGGGGTGTGTCTGAAGCAGTCTCTCTCTTCTTAATGTAGAGAAGATGGACCAAACCAGGCTTGTGTGGAGAGCTGTTCCCGGGTGCCTATGGTTGATATTCCATTCTAACTTGTGAAAGTGTCATAGGAAGTAGGGGCAGGATCCATCTCATGGACCCTTGGAAGCAACTGTTAGGACAAAGTGGTTGCCAAGGCAGTGACCTCATTCAGGTCTAGACGAAGTGACCCATGTCACTTTCTTGTTGATGGAACACTCTGAACTTGGAATCCAGGAAGCCAGGCACCCTGAGGCAGTCCCAGTCTAAGTCCCAGTGGTCTCAAATTTTTGGATTTAAGAAGGATAGAGTAAGTCTTTCTTGGCAACTACTAAATTGAAGATGGACAAATGCCAGGAAAGCTCTGAAGAGGGGCTTTACCTGAGAAAACAGGCAGTGGCTCACCGCTGGCTCCTGATAACTTCACAGTTTTGGCCAAGAAGACCAGATCTGACATAGGACAGCCCATTTCGGGGAAACATAGTATGGCCCACCAGTCAGAGGACGCTCCGGATAGTCACAGACCTATTTGGGGAAAGAAGGTGCCTTTGTGGGTGTGTGTGTGTGTGTTTGAGTGTTTGTGATTTTGTCTCAAGTTTTGAGAATATGTAGGAAAGTCGGTTTGTTTGGTTTGGAGTGGACTGTTTCTAGTAAGTCCTTTGAGAAGGTGAGTGTTTCTATGTCTGGGTATCCCACTGTATTTGTGGTTGTAGACAATAGAAAAGAGAATGCATCAATAGATGTGTCCTGTCTAGTAGAATTCTTCGCAGAATTCATCCTGTCCAATTTATGAATGGACTGCAGGTTACCTTATGGATGGGCAACACCTATTACCTTCCTACATTCCTGATATCTTCCTGAATCTGGTCACTCTCCCATAGGCTCATGGTTTTGTGTTCAAGATATGTATCTCCTCCACAATCTGGGACATGGCCATGTACTGGATAGCTGAAGAGAATGGTGAATATCTCAGAAAACTCAGATATCAGTGTGACCAGGAAAGTCTCAGTGGAGAAAATCTGCTTTGGGATTTTGCTTACCTATTGTTCTGTTGCCCTGAATGAAAGGAAGGACTTTGCCTAAGGCCACACATTTCCAAAGCCTGAAAAAAACAGTTTTCAAATGGAAATAAATGGGCATCACCTGTGGCTCCCGGCTTAATTGCTTTGCAAAGGGATATGTCTGAATCAGCCTCTTAGTGCAGTGTGAGATTATTGCTTAGATTCTCAGCACCTGATGGATCTAAAGAAAGATCCCATGTGTGCATCCAAATCCAAAATGGCCAAAAGAGAAGTCATTGTAATGAAGTCTCTTGCCTTCCTCTGTAAGGTTCCTGATCTCCATCAAGTGATAACAGGGATCTTTGGGTCAACTGAGTTCTTCAAGCCCTGCAGAGGCTAGCCCATAGGTGCTTGGGTTTTCTCATGACTGCAAATCACATAAAGAAACTATACCCGACAGTCTGTATGCCTCAAATTGGAAAAGCACAACAGTATTAATGGCAGACCTCTTTGATCAGTCCTGGTTCACAGGAACGTTGTCCAGGAAACACTGACTTTAGACAAATGAAGGGCAAGGGAGCTTATTTTGACATTGTCTTGGGCTGTGTGCCTCATAAAAACTTCCAGCCAAGGTTATGATGAGTGTCTATATGGAAGAAAATGAGGGCCATGTGGGAGTGTTTTGGTTTTAATTCTGGTCATTGGTGTGGTGGTTGGAAGAGATGACTGGGTCAACTGGGCTTGAACTCTGGTGTGTTTCCACTTAGAGACTGAGATCTGAAACTGATCTCAGAGAAGAATTGCCATGAATTGTGTTGGGATTTTAGGAGGCCACGCATGAGAGTCGCCCTTGGAACCTGAGATCTAGGACCAGGGTGGCTTTCCACAAAGAACTGGGAATCTCAGCCTGGATATCACATGATTTTATTCTGAAAGACTTGGCAGCCATAGTTGAGAGTCAAAAGACATAGGACCTCACATTGTAGATCTCAATGGTCCTGGCTTCAAGTGACCTTTTGTCCACTCTTTGGAAAGCCTTGCCTGTGAGAGTTCTCTAGAATTTTCTTTGAAATAAACTTTCTCAACATTTAATGGTTCCTGAATAATTGTGCATCTAACGTCATCCTTGAAAAATGGCTAGATAAATACCACGAAATTTTTGAATTTTCCATGACCAGGTGGAACTGCAGAAACTTTCGATGTCCTGTTGCTTACCATGAGTGTACCAGACAGTGCCTTGATTGACAGGGTTTCATGAAAATTGTTTAGAACAGAGATGCCAGTATTTTGGAGCCTGCTGAGTAGTGGGCCTAGAGCAGTGGTGGACAGGTGTGTGATAAAACATCATGGTGGGGCCATTTGGATCTGCCATTGGCTTCCAAATGGCTTGTAACTGACAGAGTGCAGACATCAGACCCTTATATGCAAAGGCATCTTGTTATATGGCGTAGTTTCAGGGCAATGTTCAGAATCAGGTTGCTATGGACAAGGGGGCAATCTTTGAGAGATAGAAGCCTGGTTGGTGAATTTTCTTGCAGACCCTGACCCACCACACGTGACAGAAATACCTCAAGCACTGTTTCCCAGTTGAACTCCTTGTATTTTGTGAAGCATGAACCAAACTCCCAGTGCAGCAGCAAGAAACACCACGAAAAGTGGAGGATGACCAAATTGTTTCACAGTCCACACAGGGAGACACAGTTTACCTACAAAGAGAGAATTGAGCACTGCTGCCTCGTGTTCATTGGAAAATAGGAAACGATGTCCTCCAGGTCACATAGATGAAGACCCAGCTTTGAGGGTCTCACTACAAAGGAAGCTTAACTCCTGACAACAACCTATATTTCAGTGCCCAACTTCACTGGCAGTTTCTCAAAAAGTTTTAGGCAAGCAGAGCTTCATGTTTGTGGAGTGTGTACCCTGTCCTTACTTTTGGAAACTCCTATACCACCTCCAAGTTTGTGCACTCCTGAGCATTTTCGATTCCAGAAATGTAATCACAGATTTTGTAACACTTCTACTCTAATTGTGTCTTCCTGGGGCGAAGGAAATGACAAGGCATTGTTCTGGATGAGAGTTGGAAGATTAATTTTCCTTTTTTCCATTTGAAATTCTGAATCCCTGACACTAACCCATATTCTACTAGACTCTGACTACTAATCCTAATATGATGGAAGATAGTAACCCAAACAGTACATAAATACTTGCAGTTCAGAGTTGGACTTGCCTTTTGCATGATAAAGGGTAGGTGTTATAAATCTATTCAATATTTAATTGAAATAGTTCTCAATGTGTTTTTAAAGTTAACAAATATGTGAACTACGGTCTCCATTCTCTGGAGCCTATTCAGCACATGTATTTTTATATGCACAAATATAATCCTACAAGCTATCACACGTACATCCTTGTAAGATATATGACTTAGCAGATACAAACTGTGAGAAGTGATCACTCCTCCTAAACGCTGTTGGAACTGAAAATTCAACCTATGGGTGAGCTTCCCAGTGGAACAACATTATACATAAACCCATGTTCACTAAAATGAATGTTTTTGCATCTTTATGATATATATTTCATGATGAATTTTGATTGGCATATATATTGCTACTTTTTAATGTCTGTGTTTGTGTGTGTGTGTGTGTGTGTGTATATATATATATATGTATGTATATATATATATATATATATATATATATATATATATATATATACTCTCCATATTTTTAAAAATATGAAATATATGTGTTTTATATACACTCCCTAAATTCATTCATGTTCATGTATGTGGATTAATAATCAACTTTTCACAAGATTATTCTTAGAAATATTCATCCACCCGAAATACATATTTGTTTCCTAGTACTGAAAACTAACTTCAGTAAAAGGTGCATACAAATCCTAATATGTGTACATTAACTGACCCAGTTTAACATCAATGCATGTAGGTTCCTATGAGACATGATGTGTATTTTGACGTTAATTTTTATTCCACACTGGTACATTACTATTTCTTCAGTTTATGCACATCATAGTATATATATTTTATTCACTAGTTAGCAAATTTATAGGCATTTGTTTCACTTTCAATCACTTCCTGCTCCAGAACACATGTATTCCTCTATGTCTCTTGACTGGTCTATTCATGAGACTTTTTTCCAAATATATTATTTTCTATTTCCATAATCAATTTTGAACCAAAACTCACACACCCTTCATGATAAACCATAACCCTAAGATGATCGTTAGATATATAACTGGTTGGAATGAATGATTGCATATCAATATAAAATTTCTTATAAATTTTCAGATATTTATTCAATTCATTATTTAAAGTGGATCCAGTTATATTATTTATTCACAGTATGGTCTATTCATGCATTATGTCTATATTCATAGAAACAGGGTACACCTATTTGTACCCCCATACTAATTTGTAAGTCTTCAAAATATTGCTCCCAGAATTGGTGGAAGAAATACTATTGTCACCTGATCTACATACACATTTTATTACAGAAATATTCTGGACACAAAAAGCATAGGTCACACTTACAATTGTACCAAAGCCTAAATGGAAAGTGAGCATGGATTACTAAAAACATCCATGTCCAGGTTGCCTAATGCTCTCAAATATCAATTCTATTTTTGACTACATATTTGTTTCTTCCTAAGATTATATATTCAACTTCAAACCTGTTGAAAATGTCTAACCCTATCACACAATTTATACTTTGCTTCATTTCCTAATGTCTCTATTGATATCTGATTTCCTATATTTTTCCCCAGTTCATCATTGTGACTGACTCTTCACATGTGCTTACATTTACATACACTCTCTACCCTAAATTCTATTGCTAAAGAACTTTTGGTCCAAATCCTATACTCACTCTTTTTTCTAAACCTACCAACTACCTTCCTAATCCTGCCGACTATCGGTTTTTGACTGGATGTTCTCTTCAATATTCAATATCCAAGGTACAAGGTCCGATGCCAGTGTATATTGATTTATCTGAGACATCTGTGCTGCACATTACTCAAAGCTAAGTATCCCACTCAAGTCCCCAATGCCCTTCTGGGCTTCAAATCTTACCTAGATTTCTGCTTTCATACTTATGTTTCACATATATACTCTTGTAAACATCGCATTTTGCCAATACCATTATTCATCCCGCAGAATTATTTGTAACCCAAATTGAACAAGTTATTAACCCTAACCATACACTGTTCACTCAGTATAACTTACTTAAGAGCAGGGACAGTGTGGGTCTTACAATATAGGAATGTAGATGATCTTCCACCTGCTGAGAACATCAAAGATCCATGGAGAAATGATCCTTGCAGAAGATATAGGCAGCTATGTAGGACCTGAGAGAGCAATAGTCATCTTCCATGGCAAACAACCTGGTCAGGATTAATTGATGGTGTGAATCAGCCTCTCTCTTCTTAATAAAGAGAAGATGGACTGAACCAGGCCTCTGTGGAGAGCTGTTCCCTGGTGCCTATGGTTGATATACCATTCTAACTTCTGAATGTGTCACAGGATGTTGGGGCAGCCTCCATCTCATGGGAACCCTGGAAGCAACTGTTAGCACAAAGTGGTTACCAAGGCAGTGAGCATATTCTGTTCCTGAAAGAAGTGACCTCACTTCACTTCCTTGGTGATGGAATTCTCTGAACCTGGGATCCAGGAAGGAAGGCACGCAGAGCCAGTCCCACTCCCAGTTCCAGTGGGCTAACTTGTTTGCTTTTCCCAAAGACATAGTCAGTCTTTCTTGGTACCCACTGATGTGAGGATGGCCAAATGCCAGCAGAGCTCTGAAGAGGGGCCTTTCCTGAGTAAGCAGGTAGTGGCTCACCGTTGGCTCCTGACAACTTCACAGAGTTGGCCAAGGAGACCAGATCTGAAACAGGACAGGCCATTTTGGGGGAACATAATATGGCCCACCAGTCAGAAGACACTCCGGATAGTCACAGACCTATTTGGGGGAAGGAAGTGCCTTTGCCGTTGTAGGTGTGAGTTTGTGGTTTTTTCTCATGTTCTGAGAATAGGTAGGAAAGGTGGTTTGTTTGGTTTGGAGTGGACTGTTTCTAGTAAGTCGTTTGACATGGTGAGTGTTTCTAAGTCTGTGTATCCCACTGTATCCGTGGTTGTAGACATTAGAAAAGAGAATGCATCAATGGATGTGTTGTCTCTAGTTGAAAGCTTCCCCGCATTCATACTGCCCAATTAATGAATGGACTGCAGCTTGCCTTATGGATGGGCAACATCTATTATCTTCTAAAGTTCCTGTATTCTTCGTGAATTCTGGCCACTCTCCAGAATAGACTCATGGTTTTGTTTCCCAAATATGTAACACCACAAGGTTCTGTGACATGGCCATGTACTGGATAGCTGAAGGGAATGGGAGCATCTAAGAAAACTCAGATTTCAGTGTGACCAGTAAAGTCTCAGTGGAGAAACCCTTCTTTGGGCCATTTGCTTACTTCTATTTCTATTACCCTGAATGTCAGGAAGGTCTTTGCCTCAGGCCACCCCTTTGTGTAGCCTGAAGAAAACTGTTTTCATATGGAAATGTATGGACATCACCAGTGGCTCTTTGCTTAATTGATTTGGATTGGGATGTGTCTGAATCAGCCTCTTGTCCTTGTATGAGGTTGTGGCTTAGATTCTCAGCACCTGATGGATCTAAAGAAAGATCCCATGTGTTTCCAAAACTAAAATGGCCAAAAGAGCAGTCATTGTGGGTGAATATTTTTGCCCTCTTGTTTTAGGTTCCTGACCTCCATCAAGTGAGAATAGGGATCCTTTGGGTCAAATGAGTTCTTGAAATCCCTGCAGAGGCTAGCCCATATTTGCTTGGGTTTTCTCATGACTCCAAATCACATAAAGAATCTATACCCTACAGCCAGTAGGCCTCAAATTGGAGAAGTGGAACACTTTAACAGCAGGAATATTTGATCATTCCTGTTTCACAGGAAGAGTGTCCAGGTCATCATGATTTTAGGCAAATGAGTGGCAAGTGAGCTTATTTGGACACTACCTTGGGCTCATAGAAACCTCCAGCTAGAGGTTATGATGAGTGTCTACATGGAAGAAGATGATGGCCCTGTGGGAGTGTTTTGATTTTAATTGTGGTCATTTTTTGGCGGATGGAAGGGATGACTGGGTCCACCTGGGCTTGAACACTGGTGTGATTCCCCTTAGAGACTGAGTTCTGAAACTGACCTCAGAGAAGTATTGCCATGAATTGTGTTGGGATTTTAGGAGGCCACGCATGAGACTCACTCTTGGAAACTGAGATCTAGGCCCAGGGTGGTTTCCACAGAGGCCTGAGAATCTCAGCCAGGATATCACATGATTTTATTCTGAAAGACTTAGCAGCCATATTTGAGAGTCAAAACACACATGGACCTCACATTGTAGATGTCAATTGGCCTGGCTTTAGGAGACCTTTTGGCAACTGTTTGAGAAGCATTGACTGTGAGAGTTCTCCAGAGCTTTCATTGAAATGAACTTTCTCAACTCTTAATGGTTCCTGAATGAATTGAAACCCACAGTGCCTCTAACTTCACCCTTGAAAAATTGCTAGATAAATACCATGAAATTTTTGAAATTCCCATGACCAGGTGGCACTGCAGAAACTTTTGATGTCCTGTTGCTGATCATGTGTATACCAGACAGTGCCTTGTTTTTGACTGGGTTTCATGAAAATCCTGTAGAAAAAGAGAAGCCAGTAATTTGGAGCCTGCTGAGTAGGGGGCCTAGAGCAGTGTTGGGCAGGTGTGTGATAAAACATCATGGTGGGGCCATGTGAATCTGCCATTGGCTTCCAAATTTTTTGTGACTGATATAGTGCAGACATCAGACCCTTATATGTAAAGGCATCTTGTTAAATGGAGAGTTTTCAGGGCAATATTCAGAATCAGGTTGCTATGGTTATTGGGGCAAGCTATGTGGGATAGAAGCCTGGTTGGTGCATTCTCCTGCAGACCCTGACCCACCACATGTGACAGAACTCCCTCCAGCACTGTATCCCAGATGAACTTTTTATGTTATGTGAAGCAAATACCAAATTCCCAGTGCAGAAGCAAGAAATACCATGAAAAGTGGAGGATGACCAAATGTCTTCACAGTCCCCACCGGGAGACACTTAGCTTCCAATGGACACAGTTTAGCTACAAAGAGAGAATTGAGCACTGCTGCCTCATGTTCATTGGAATATAAGAAACCATGTCTTTCGGTCACATAGATGCAGACCCAGCTTTGATGGTCTCACTACAAAGTAAGCTAAAGCTCATGACAACAACATATATTTCAAGTGCCCAACCTCAGAAGCCGTTTCCCAAGAATTCTTAGGCCAGCAGAGCTCCTTGTTTGTGGAGTGTTTACCCTGTCCTTTACTTTTGGAAACTCCTCTACCACCTCCAAGGTTGTGAACTCCCGAGCATATTCCATTCCATATATGTATTCATAGATTTTCACACTTTTCTACTCTAATTGTGTTTTACTTGGGGCGTAGGTAATGTCAAGGCATTGTTCTGGATGTGAGTGGGAAGATTTTTGTGTAGCACATATTTACATACACATTGGATTCATTTTTCAATTTCCATTTGAAATACTGAATCCCTGACACTATAACCCATACCCTACTAGTCTCTGACTAATAATCCTAATATGATGGTGAAAAATAAGCCAAAAAGAGAAGAAACACAAGCAGTTCAGAGGACGCATGGTGTATAGTTGGAATTGCCTTTTGCATTATATAATGTAGGAGTTATAAGTCTAGTCAATTTTTTGTTGAAATAGTTCTACATGTGTTTTTAAAATTAGCAAATATGTGAATCCCTATCTCCCTTTCTCTGTAGCCTATTCAGCACATGTATTTTTATATGCACATATAGAATTCTACCTGATATCACTCGTATACACTTGTGAGGTGGCTGAATTGGTAGATGCAAATTGAGAGAAGAGATCACTCCTCCTAAACGCTGTTGGAACTGAAAATTCAACCTATGGGTGAGCTTCCTAGTTGAAAAACATTATACATGAATCCATGTTCAGTAAAATGAATATTTTTCGATCTGTGGATTATATACATTTCATGATGAATTTCTATTGGCATATATATTGCTACTTTTTTTTTCTTTTATTGGTTGCTCAAAACATTACAAAGCTCTTGACATATCATATTTCATACATTAGATTCAAGTGGGTTATGAACTCCCATTTTTACTCCAAATACAGATTGCAGAATCACATTAGTTACACATCCATATTTTTACATAATGCCCTATTAGTTACTGTTGTATTCTGCTACCTTTCCTATACTCTACTATCCCCACTCCCCTCTCTTCCCATCTTCTCTCTCTACCATACCTACTCTAAATCATTTCTCTCCTTGTTTATTTTCCCACAACCTCTTATATGTAATTTTGTGTAATAATAAGTGTCTCTCTCCATTACCATGCAATTTCCCTCTTCTCTCCCTTTCCCTCCCACCTCATGTTTCTGCTTAATGTTAATCTTTTCTTCATGCTCTTCCTCCCTGCTCTGTTCTTAGGTGCTCTCATTATATCAAACAAGACATTTGGCATTTGTTTTTTAGGGATTGGCTAGCCTCACTAACCATAATCTGCTCAGTGCCATTCATTTCCCTGCAAATTCTAAGATTTGGTCATTTTTTAGTGCTGCGTAATTCTCCATAGTATATAAAAGTCACATTTTTTTATCCATTCATCTATTGAAGGGCATCTGGGTTGGTTCCACAGTGTAGCAATTGTGAATTGTGCTGCTATGAAAATCGATGTGGCAGTATCCCTGTAGTACGCTCTTTTAAGGTCTTCAGGAAATAGTCCGAGAAGGGCAATAGCTGGATCAAATGGTGCTTCCATTCCCAGATTTCCCAGGAATCTCCATACTGCTTTCCAAATTGGCCGCACCAGTTTTCAGTCGCACCAGCAATGTACAAGAGTACCCTTTTCCCCACATCCTCGCCAGCACTTGTTGTTGTTTGACTTCATTATGGCTGCCAATCTCACTGGATTGAGATGGTATTTTAGGGTGGTTTTTATTTGCATTTCTCTTACTGCTAGAAATGGAGAGCATTTTTTCATGTACTTGTTAATTGATTCTATGTCCACCTCTGAGAATTTTCTGTTCAGGTCCTTGGCCCATTGGGTTATTGGTTATCTTATTGTCTAATTTTCTGAGTTCTTTGTATACTTTGTATACTCTGGATATTAGGGCTCCATGTGAAGGGTGAGGACTAAAAATTTGTTCCCATCATGTAGGCTCCATATTTACCTCTCTTATTGTTTCTCTCTTTAAGAAAAAAAAATCAGTTTAAGTAAGTCCCATTTGTTGATTCTTATTATTAACTCTTGTTCTATGGGTGTCCTATTAAGGAATTTGGAGCCTGACCACACAATATGTAGATCGGAGCCAACTTTTTATTCTATCAGACGCAGAGACTCTGATTTGAATCTAGCTCCTTGATCCACATTGAGTTAACTTTTGTGCATGGCGAGAGGAGGGGATTCAGTTTCATTTTGTTGCATATGGATTTCCAGTTTACCCAACTCCATTTGATGAAGATGCTATCCTTCCTCCATTGCAGGCCATTAGCTCCTTTATCAAATATAAGACAGTTGTAGATTTTTGGATTAGTCTCTGTGTCCTCCATTCTGTACCATTGGTCCACCCGCCTGTTTTGGTACCAGTACCATGCTGTTTTTGTTATGAATGCTCTGTAATATAGTTTGAAATCTGGTATCACTATACTGCCTGATTCACACTTCCTGCTTAGAATTGCTTTTGCTATTCTGGGTCTTTTATTTTTCCATTTGAATTTCATGATTGCTTTATCTATTTCTACAAAAAAAAATCCTTTGGAATTTTGATTGGCATTGTATTAAACCTATAGAGAACTTTTGGTAATATAGCAATTTTGATGATGTTAGTTCTGCCTATTCATGAACAGGGTATATTTTTCCATCTTCTAAGATCTTATTCTATTTCTCTTTTTAGGGTTCTGTAGTTTGCATTATATAAATCTTTCACCTCTTTTGTTAGGTTGATTCAGAAGTATTTAATTATTTTGAGGAAATTGGGAATGCAGTGTTTTGACTCATTTTTGTTTCAGAAGTTTTGTCGCTGATATACAGAAATGCCTTTGATTTATGCATGTTGATTTTATATCCTGCCACATTGCTGCATTCATTTATTAGTTCTAGTAGTTTTTTCTGTAGACCCTTTTGGGTCTTCTATGTATAGAATCATGTCATCTACAAATAGTGATAATTTAAGTTCTTCTTTTCCTATTTTTATGCCTTTAATGTCTTTCATCTCTCTAATTGCTCTGGCCAGTTTTTTGAGAACTATATTGAATAGAAGTGGTGATAGAGGATATCCCTGCCTTGTTCCAGATTTTAAAGTGAATGCCTTCAATTTTTTTCCATTCAGAATGATGCTAGCCTGAGGCTTAACATAGTTATCTTTTACAATGTCGAGGTAAGTTCCTGTTATCCCTAGTTTTTAAAATGTTTTGAACATAAAGGAATGCTCTACTTTGTTGAATGGTTTTTCTGCGTCTATCAAGATGATCATATGGTTCTTATCTTTAAGTCTATTGATGTTGTGAATAACATTTATTGATTTCCATATATTGAAGCCTCCTTGCATCCCAGGGATGAATTCAAGTTGATCATGGTGCACAATTTTTTTGATGTGCCTTTGTATCCAATTCGCCAGAATTTTAATGAGGATTTTTGCATCTAGGTTCATCAGAGATATTGGTCTGTAGTTTTCTTTCTTTGAGGTGTCTTTGTCTGGTTTCAGAATCTGGGTGATGTTGGCCTCATAGAATGAATTTGGCAGAGCTTCCAGTTTTTCTCTTTCCTGAATAACTTGAAAAGTATTGGTATTAATTCTTCTTTAAAGGTTTTGTAAAACTCTGCTGTATACCCATCCGGTCCTGGGCTTTTCTTGGTTGGTAGTCTTTTGATTGCTTCTTCTACTTCATCCATTGATATTGGTCAGTTTAAATTGTGTGTTTCCTCCTGACTCAGTCTGGTCAAATCATATGACTTAAGAAATTTATAGATGTCTTCACTATTTTCTATTTTATTGGAATACAGTTTTTCAAAATAATTTCTAATTTTCTTCTGTATTTATGTAGCATCTGTTGTGATATTGCCTTTTTCATCCCGTATGTTAGTAATTTGAGTTCTCTCTCTTCTTCTCTTCGTTAGCATGGCTAAGGGTCTGTCGATCTTATTTATCTTTTTGAAGAAGCACCTTTTAGTTTTGTTAATTTTTTGAATAGTTTCTTTTGTTTCAATTTCGCTGTGATTTTAATTATTTCTTTCCTTCTGCTACATTTTCTGTTGTTTTGCTCTTCTTCTTCTAGGGCTTTGAGATGAAGTGTGAGCTCATTTGTTTGTTTGTTTGTTTTTTTCTATTTTGAGGAATGACCTCCAGGCGATGAATTTACCTCTTAAAACTTCTTTTCATTGTGTCCCATAGAATCTGATATGTTTTGTCTGTATTTTCATTTATCTCTAAGAATTTTTTGATTTCCTCCTTTATGTTTTCTGTAACCCAGTGATCATTCAGTAACATATTCTTCATTTTGCATGTGATGTATGATTTTTTCTTCCTTATATCATTGGTTTCCAGGTTCATTCCATTATGATCACAAAAAATTCATGGTATTATCTCCACCCCTTTATATTTACTGAGGGTTGCCCTATGGCATAACATATGGTCTATTTTTGAGAAGGATCCATGTGCTGGTGAGAAAAAAGTATATCCACTTGATGATGGTTGATATATTCTATATATGTCAGTTAAGTATAGGGTATTGATTGTGATATTGAGTTCTATAGTTTCTTTATTCAACTTTTGTTTGGAGGATCTGTCCAATGGTGAGAGAGGTGAGTTGAAGTCACCCATAATTATTGTATTGTGGTCTATTTGATTCTTGAACTTGAGGATAAATTGTTTTATGAACGTCGCAGCACCATTATTTGCTGCGTGAATATTGATAATTGTTATGTCTTGTCGGTGAATGGTTTCTTTTAACAGTATATAAAGTCCTTCCTTATCCCTTTGATTAAATTAGTCTTGAGTTCGATTTTATTCGATAGGAGGATGGCCACCCCTGCTTGCTTACGAGGACTGTGTGCATGGTATAAATTTTCCCAATCTTTCACCTTCAGCCTGTGTATGTCTTTTCCATTCAGATGTGTCCCTTGGAGGCAACATATTGTTGGATTTGTTTTTTTTTATTTCAAGTTACAAGCCAATGTCACTTTATTCGAGAGTTTAAGCCATTATCATTTAGAGTTACTATTGATATATGGTTTGTACCTCCACCCATGTTTTTTATATATATTTTTTTTAATTAGTTTGATTCTCCATGATTTGCTTTTCCCCTTCCCTCTGTCATTACTGAGGCACTTCTCACTGATGGTTTTCGTTGTTGATTTTCATTTCTTCCTCGTGTAGTGTTTTGCTCAAGATGCTTTGCAATGCTGGTTATCTGGCTGAAATTCTTTTAGCTTTTGTTTATCATGAAATATTTTTATCTTGTTGTCTTATCTTAAGCTTAATTTTGCTGGATACATAATTATTGGTTGGCATCCATTGTCTTTCAGTGTTTGAAGTACGTTGTTCCAGGATCTTCTCACTTCCAGCGTCTATGATGAAAAATCCATTGTTAAACTTTTTGGTTTACCCCTGATTGTAATGATTGTAATCTGCCTCCTTTCTCTGGTAGCTTTTAATATTTTCTCTTTGTTCTGTATATTGGATATCTTTATAACAATGTGTCTTGGCATTGGTCTACTGTGATTTTGTGTGCTCGGTGTCCTGTAAGCATCTACAATTTGTTTATCCGTTTCCATTTTTATTTCTGGAAAGTTTTCTGTAATTATTTCATTCACCAGGTTTCTCATTCCCTTGGTTTTAATCTCTGTACATTCCTCTATCCATATGACTCATTAGTTTGTTTTTTTTTATGTTATCCCATATCTCTTGAATGTTTTCTCATAATTTTTTACAGCATTTCTTTGTTGGCTAGACTTTTTCAAGATGATATATTTTGTCTTCATTATCTGACATTCTGTCTTCTACTTGCTCTACTCTGTTAGTGATACTCTCAATTGAGTTTTTAATTTGGTTTATCATTTCCTTGATTTCTAGAATTATTGTTTGATTTTTCTAATAATCTCTATCTCCTGATAAAGATGCTTAATTTCTCATTTTATCTGTTTATGTAATTCATTTTCAATGCGTTTTATCACTGTTTGTTTTTGCTGTCTCGTATCCTCTTTAAGGTTCCATTCCATCTGTCTAAGGTATTACTTGAGTTCTTTATATGACCATTTTTCTGATGACTCTAGGTGCTCTTGAATATTTAGGCTGTCCTTCATTGTTTGTACTCCTTTTCTTCCTTGTTTTTATATGCTGCTCATGTTACTTCTTCTTCTCTTTGACTACTGAGTTACTGCTTACTCTTATAAATTTATTTGATGCTTGGGAGGAAAGATATTAGAAGGGAAGGGAGAAGTCACTAAAGAGAATGAGAGTAGGCAGGTAGAATTCAAGGAAGGGGGAATAAGAAAAATGAAAAGAAATGAAAAGACAAAAGAAAAAAATAGAAAATAAAGAAAGAAAGTTTTAAGTAATGATGATGATTAAAAAATTGAAAATTAAAATTTAAAATAATAATAATAATAATAAAATAAAAAAATTAAAAAATAAAAACATTTAAAAAAGTTAAAGAACAACAATAACAAAAATGAAAATGAAAGAAAAAAATACAAATAAAAAAATAATAATAATACATGCAGTCCTAGAGTTCAAATAACTTCTCTTCCAGTAGGTGGAGCTGTGTGCACTGGGCCAAGCTTCTCCTCTCAATAAGTGACAACCAATCACTGTGCAGCAGCTCGTCCTCCCAGACTGGGCGGGTCTCCAATTCTGAGTGCCTAGGGCTTTCTCTTGTGCTTCCTCAAGCCAGGCCACACTCACCTGTGATGATCACCACAATACTGAATACAAGCCAGGCCTCTGCTCCTGGTAGCCCTGTTTCCATGAACGCCTGGGCACACTCTCCTTGTTTGCCTTCCTCAGACCCTAAGTTTGTAGAGCTTGGGGCTGAGAACCTCCAGCGAATTTGCTTGCCCTTCAGGAGCCATGGCCCCGGTAGGTGGTGTAAGAGACCTCAATTGTCAGCACTGGTGGGAGCGGTAGCAGGGAATTCCACGCCGCGAGTCCCGAGCCAATCTTGATTCCCTAGGTCTGGGTATCGCGCTCCTTGGAGAGCTGGGAGGGGCCATTACGGCAGAGGTGGGAAGGGCCCTTGAGGTTTCCCTGCGTTGTTGAGAGAGATGGCAATGGGATTACACACTTGTCGCGCTGGTTTCAATGAAGTTATCTCCTCCGCCTGTGACGTCAGTTCTCTGCCATGGTGGTATCCCATTCAAATGGTGACCGTTCGTTCCCTTTGCTGGGTGACCAATGCAACAGGTGGGTCCTGACTATCTCTCCCAAGCCCCATTTCAATCCTGTGGCCACTGCCTATGAAGGCTCAGTTGGCTTTTAACTCTCAATTCAGAAAGCCCGACCAGTTATTTCAGCGGGAATGTTAGTGCTGAGTCACAAAAACCAGACGAATCTAAGCTTGAATGCAGCCAATCCGGGCTTTGTGTGTGTTCTGAGCGGCCCAGACTGTTCACCCCAGATTCACAACAGGTCAATATTGCCTAGTGATTCTGAGCAAACAGCATTTAGACAGTTTACAACTCCCTATGCCCGCGCAGCTGAAGAGATCAGAGACTTGATGTCTCCATGCCTGCCTTCATAATGGATCTCCTGTATTGCTACTTTTTAATATCTGTGCTTTTGCGTGTGTGTGTATATATATATATATATAGATTTTTCAAAATATGAAATATATGTGTCTTATTATGCACTCCCTAAATTCATTCATATTCATATCTGTGGATTTATAATCAACTTTCCACAAGATTATTTTCAGAAATAATCATCCACCTGAAATACATATTGTTTCCTAGTACTGAAAACTAAATTCAGTGAATGGTGCATACAAACCCTAATATTTCTACAGTTACTTAGCCAGTTTAAAATCAATGCAAGTTGATTTCTAGGGGACATGATGTGTATTTTGACTCTCATTTTTATTCAACACTTGTACGTTACTATTTCTTCAGTTTATGCACATCATGGGATATATATTTCAGTCACAAATTAGAAAATTTATAGGCATTTGTTTCACGATCAATCACTTCCTGATTCAGAACACATGTATCCCTCCATGTTTCTTGACTGGTCTTTTCATGAGACTTCTTTCCAAACACATTATTTTTGTTTAGCATCATCACGTATAAAGCAAAACTCAAACACCGTTCTTCATAAACCATAATCCTAATATTACCATTAGATATATAACTGGTGGGAATGAATGATTGTATATCAATATAAGATTTCTTATATATTTTCACATATCAATTCAATCCATTATTTAAAGTGGAATCAGTTACGTTATTTATTCATAGTATGGTCTATTCATGCATTATCTCTATATTAATAGACACAGGGTACACCTCTTTGTACCCCTAATACTAATGTATACGTCTTCAAAATATTGCCCCCAAAAATGGTGAAAGAAATACTCATGTCACCTGATCTACATATACATTTTATCACAGTAATATTCTGAACAAAAAAAACATAAAAATGTAACACTTATGATTGTACAAAAGCCTAAAAGAAAAGTGAACGTGGATAACTAATAACATCCATGTCCAGGTTGCCTAATGCTCTCAAATGTCATTCCCATTCGTGACGACATATTTGTTTTTTCCTATGATTATGTATTCAAACTCAACCCTGTTGAAAATGTCTAATCCTATGACTCACTTTATACTTTGCCTGATTTCGTAATGTCTCTATTGACACCTGCTTTCCTACACATTTTCCCCAGTTCATCATTGTGACTAACTCTTCACATGTGCTGACATTTACATTCACTCTCCCAATGAAACCCTATTGCTAAAGAAGCTTTTTATTCCAAATCATATACTCACTCTTCTTCCTAAACCTACTGACTATCTTCCTAATCCTACTGACTATCCCTTTTTGACTGGATGTTCTCTTCTACATTCAATCATCCAAGGTACAAGGTCCTATGCCACTGTATTTCGATTTAACTGAGACAATTGTACAGAACATAATTCAACACTAAGTATCCAAATCAAGGGCTCAATGCCTTTCTGGGCTTCAAATCCTTCTTAGATTCCCGTTTTCATACATATATTTCACCTATATATTCTTATAAATATCGCAGGTTCCCAATCTCATTATTCATCCTGCAGAATGATTCCTAACCCAAATCGAACATATTATTAACCCTAACCATACACTAACTTTGCAGGAGAGCAGGAACAGTGTGTGTATTAAACTACAGGAATCTAGGGGATGTTCACCTGCTGAGAAACTCAAATGTTCATGCAGAAGTGATCCCTGGTGAAGATGAAGGCAGCTATGAATTACCTCAGAAAGCAAAAGTCATCTTCCATGGCAATCATCCTGGTCAGGATGAAGGGTTGTGTCTGAATCAATCTCTCTCTTCTTAATGAATAAAACATGGACCAAACCAGTCCTGTGTGGAAGCTGTTCCCGGGTGCTTACGGTTGATATAACATTTTAACTAGAGAAAGTGTCCCATGAAAATCAGGGCAGCCTCCACCTCATAGTATTTTGGAAGCAACTGTTAGGACAAAGTGGTTGCCAAGGCAGTGACATAATTCAGATCCTGAAGGAAGTGATCTCACCTCACTTCCTTGGTGATGGAACTCTCTGAACTTGAAATCCAGGAAGCCAGGCACCCAGAGACAGTCTCTGTCCTAGTCCCAGTGGTCTGACATGTTTGGATTTACCAAGGACAGAGTCAGTCTTTCTTGGTACCTACAGATGTGAGGAAGGCCAAATGCCAGGAAACATCTGAAGAGGGGCTTTTCCTGAGAAGGCAGGTAGTGCCTCACCGCTGGCTCTTGAGAACTTCACAGAGTTGGCCAAGCAGACATGATCTGAGACAGGAGAGGTCATTTTGGAGGAACATAGTATGGCTCACCAGTCAGAGGATACTCCGGGGAGTCACAGACCTACTAGGGGGAAGGAGGTGCCTTTGTGCGTGTGGGTGTGAGTTTGTGGTTTTGTCTCATGTTCTGAGGATAGGTAGGAAAGGCGGTTTGTTTGGTATGGAGTGGAATATTTGTATTAAGTCCTTTGACAAGGCGAGTGTTCCTATGTGTGTGTGTATCCCACTGAGTCCATTGTTGTAGACATTAGAAAAGACAATGCATCAATGGATGTGTTCTGTCTAGTAGAAAGCTTCCCAGCATTCATCCTGCCCAATTCATGAGTGGACTCTGGCTTGCCTTATGGATAGGCAACACCTACAAGCTTCCTAATTTCCTGTTTTCTCTCTCAATTCTGGCGACTCTCCAGAATAGTATCATGGTTCTGTGTCCAAGATTTGTACCTCCAAGATCTGTGACATGGCTATGTACTGGAAGCTGAAGGAAATGGCTAGCATCTCAGAAATCTCAGATATCTGTTGACCAGGAAAGTCTCAGTGGAGAAAACCTGCTTTGGTCCTTCTGCTTACCTATTGTTCTGTTGAATGTCAGGAAGTTTTTTGCCTCAAGCCACCACTTTGTGAAGCCTGAAGAAAAGAGTTTTCAAATGGAAATGAAAGGGCATCACCTGTGGCTCTTTGCTTAATTGCTTAGGATTGGGATATGTCTGAATCAGCCTGTTGGCCCTGTGTGAGGCTGTGGCTTAGATTCTCAGCACCTGATGGATCTAAAGATAGATCCCATGCGTGCATCCAAAACCAAAATGGCAAAAAGATCAGATATTGTTGATGAACTCTCTTGCCTTCCTCTGGTAGGTTCCTGATATTCATCAAGTGAGAATAGGGATCCTTTGGGTCAAATGAGTTCTTCAAAGCCCTGCAGAGGCTAGGCCATAGGTGCTTGATTTTCATGACTCCAATTCACTTAAAGAATCTAAACCCCAAAGCTAGAAGGCCTCAAGTTGGAGAAGCCAAGAAATATTAAAGGCAGGCCTATTTGATCACTCCTGGTTCACAGGAAGAGAGTCCAGGCCACCCTGACTTTAGGCAAATGAGGGGCAGGGAGCTTATTTTAGACACTGTCGTGGGCTGCGTCCCTTATGGAAACCTCCAGCCAGAGGATATGATGAGTGTCTATATGGAAGAAGATGAGGGCCATGTGAGAGTGTTTGGTTTTAATTGTGGACATATGTCTGGCGGTTGGAAGAGATCACTGGGTCCACCTAGGCTTGCACTCTGGTGTGATTCCCCTTAGAGACTGAGTTCTTTTACTGATCTCAGAGAATTATTGCCAGGAATTGTGTTGGAATTTTAGATGGCCATGCATGAGAGTTGTCCTTGGAAAGTGACATCTAGTCCCAAGGTGACTTTCCACAGAGCACAGGGAATCTCAGCCAGGATATCACATGATATTATTCTTAAAGACTTGGCAGCCATATTTGAGAGTCAAAACACACATGGAACATACATTGTAGACCTCAATGGGCCTGGCTTAATCTGACTTTTGGGCACTTTTGGAAGCCTTGCCTGTAAGAATTCTCCAGAGTTTTCATTGAAATGAGCTTCCTCACCATTTAATGGTTTCTGAGTGAATTGAAATCCACAGTGCCTCCAACTTCATCCTTGAAAATTGGCTAGATCAATACCATGAAATTTTTGAAATTCCCATGACCGGGTAGCTCTGGAGAACATTTGAATGTCCTGTTGCTGATGATGAGTATACAAGACAGTGCCTTGATTGACTGGGTTTTATGAAAATGGTGTTTAACAGAGATGCCAGTAAGTTGGATCCTGCTGAGTAGTTGTACTAGAGTAGTGGATGGCAGGTGTGTAATAAAACATCTGTGGTGGGGGCATGTGGATCTGCCATTGGCTTCCAAATGGATTGTGACTGACATTTTGCAGCCAGTAGACCCTTATATGTAAAAGCATATTGTTATATGGAGAGGTTTTAGGGCAATGTTCAGAATCAGGTTGCTATTTAAAATGGGGCAAGCTATGTGGGATAGAAGCCTGGTTGGTGCATTCTCCTGACGAACCTGACCCACCACACTTGACAGAACTCACTTCAGCACTGTATCCCAGTTGAACTCCTTGTATTTCATGAAGCAAATACCAAACTCCCAGTGCAGCAGCAAGAAATACCACGAATAGTGGAGGATGACCAAATGGAATTACAGTCCACAAGGGGAGACATTTAGACCCCAGTGGCCACAGGTTACCTACAAATAGAAAATTCAGCACTGCTGCCTCATGTTCATTGGAAAATAAGAATCCATGTCATCCAGATCACATAGATGAAGACTCAGCTATGATGGTCTCACAACAAATGAAACTAATGCTCCTGACAACAGCATATATTTCATTGCCCAACCTCAGAGGCAGTTTCTCCAGATGTTAGGCTGGCAGAACTTCATGTTTGTGGAGTTTTTACCCTGTCCCTTACTTTTGGAAACTCCTCTACCACCTGCAAATTTGTGAACTCCTGAGCATTTTTCATTCCACATATGTATTCACAGATTTTCTAACTCTTCTCCTCTAATTGTGTCTTATGTGGGGCGAAGGTAATGTCAAGGCATTGTGCTGAATGAGAGTGGGAATTTTTTGTGTAGCACATATTTGCATACACATTGGATACATTTTCCAATTTTCCATTCAAAATACTGAATCCCTGACACTAACACATACCCTACTAGACTTTGACTTCTAATCCTAATATGGTGGAGAAAAATAACCCAAACAGAATAGAAATACAAGAGGTTCACAGGAGGCATGGTGTATAGTTGGACTTGCCTTTCGTATGATAAATGGTAGGTGTTATAAATCTAGCGAATTTTAATTGAAATAGTTCTCCATGTGTTTTAAAAGTTAACAAATATGTGAATAACTGTCTCCCTTTCTCTGTAGCCTATTCATCACATGTATTTTCATATGCACATTTAGAATTCTACCTGGTATCACTCGTACATTTTGTGAGGTGGCTGGCTTGGCAGATGCAAATTGTGAGAAGAGATCACTCCTACTAAACGCTGTTGGAACTGAAAATACAACATATGAGTGAGCTTCTTAGTTGAACAACATAAATCCATGTTCATTAAAATGAATATTTTTGGATCTGTGGATGATATATTATTTCATGGTGAATTTCGATTGGCATACATAATGCTACTTTTTAATGTCTGTGAGTGCATATATATATATATATATATATATATATATATATTATATTCACTCTCCAGATTTTTCAAAATATGAAGTATGTTTTTCTTATTATACACTCCCTAAATTCATTCATATTCATGTATGTGGATTTATAATCATGTTTTCACAAGAATATTCTCAGAAATATTCATCCACCTGAAATACATATTTGTTTCTTAGTACTGAAAACTAACTTCGGGGGATCATATGATGGTGGTGAAGGGAGTGCATCACCCCCATGTACCGCGTCACTGTGCGGGAGAATGACGAGTTATAACGGCTAAAATATATCTTGTTAGAAATTTCCAGCAAAATTGGGGTGCTCCAAAACCTAGTGGACATATTTCCATCTCACGAGGATCAGCTACGCGAGCTCAAACACGAGTGATTTGTCCGCACGGAGCGTCATGCTGCTTATTCAGGAAATCGGTCTGTGGCTAGAGTCTGCGGCGCACACTGGGAAATGAAGAGATAGCAATGCAAATATACAGCGGTGTGGATTCTGTGGGCTCCTGCCAGGTATGCAATCACTGTGCTAAGTGCTGAATTCTTTGTTTGAGATGGGGAAGGATGCGGTCCAATTCGGTTCTCCACACCGGTCAGACCACAGAGGAAGCCAGCGGCCACTATCTTGGAGAGCTGATGTCACCATCCCTGTTTTTGACTGATCGAAGCTCATTCAGCTATAGAACAGGTAATTTCAGGATGCCATTCACCTTTGTGTTGCAGACAAATTACTCAGGCTCAGTGCTAAAGAACCTGCAGAAACTCCGTCTTGGAGCCTGCTCCTATTAGAACATACACAAAGCCCAGAGCGGCCGAATTCCACCTCTCGGAACTGATCTGGCCCAGGGCTAAAGAACCCGCGGAAACTGCTTCTCGGTCCGGGTCTTGCTGAATACTGTGGAGGTAAATATCAACCGAGCCTTCATAGGCAGTGGAAACAGGATTGAGACACGGCTTGTGAGGGCCGGTCAGGACTCACTCATTGCTTTGGTCACCCAGAAAAGGGAACGAAATGCTGCCTTTCACATGGGATACCAACATGGCAAATTTCTGATGTCATCAGAAAGCAGCAGAGGAGATAACTTCATTGATACCAGCAGTGACAGAAACAGTTGGTCTCCTGGTGAAGAAAGTGAGTCACAAACACCTGGGTCTCTCTCACTTTGTCATCAAGCCAGAGGGGCAGAGCAGAGCAGCTGCCCGCGACTGGAACAGACCCAGTGACACACCTGCATGGTAGTTACGTCAACCCAATTGGAGTAGAGGCAGAACAGAGCCACCGCCCGTGCACAGAACAGGCCCAGCGACCCGCAGGTGTGGTAGCCACGTCACCCCAATTGGAGTAGTTGCAGAGCAGAGCCTTCTCCCACACCTAGTAAAATCCCAGTGGGTCACCAGCATGGTAGTCACATCACCCCAATAGGAGTAGGGGCAGAGCAGAGCCTTCGCCCACGCCCAGAACAGGCACAGCAACCTGCCGGCATGGTAGTCACGACACACCAATTGGAGTAGGGGCAGAGCAGAGCCACCACCCGCGCCCGCAAGGTAGCAGACCTGCACCTGACCAGAAGAAGAGGCCCAGCGGCCGGCTGGCGCGGCAGACACTTTACCATATTTGGAGTAGGGGCAGAACAGATCTGTAGCCCGTGCTCACAAGGTAGGCAGACCTGCGACCAACCGGCGGACCAGGCACAGCGGCCCGACGGCATGGTAGTCACGTCACCCCAATTGGAGTAGGAGTAGAGCAGAGCCACCGCCCACGCCTGCAAGGTAGGCAGACCTGCGACTGATTGGCAGAACACCACAGGGGTCCACGGGCGTGGTAGACACGTCACACCAATTGGAGGAAAAAATAAATAAAATGGACAGACCCCTAGCCATGCTAACGATGAGGAGAGAGAACTCAAATTACTATCATACGGGATGAAAAAGGCAATATCATAACAGATATTTCAGAAATACAGAAGATAATCAGAAATTACTTTGAATCCTTATACTCTAAAATAATAGAAGATAGTGAAGGCATCAAAAAATTTCTTAAGTCATATGATCTGACCAGAGTGAGTTAGGAGGATATAGACAACCTAAACATACCAATATCAATTGAGGAAATAAAAAAAAAACCATCCAAAGATTACCAACTAAGAAAATCCCAGGACCGTATGGGTATACAGCAGAGTTTTACAAAACCTTTAAATATGAACTAATACCAATACTTTTAAAGCTATTTCAGAAAATTGAAAAAGAGGGAGATCTTCCAAATTCATTCTACGAGGCCAATATCACCCTGATTCCTACACCAGATAGTCACTTCAAAGAAAGAAGACTAAAGACCGATATCTCTAATGAACCTAAATGCAAAAATCTTAAATTAAATTCTGGCAAATCAGATACAAAAACATATCAAAAAAATGTGCACCATGATCAAGTAGGATTCATCCCTGGGATGCAAGGAGGGTTCAATATATGAAATCAATAAATGTTATTCACCACATCAATAGACTTAAAATAAAAACCATATTATCATCTAGATAGATGCAGAAAAAGCATTCGACAATGTACAGCATCCCTTTATGTTCAAAACTCTAGAAAAACTAGGAATAACAGGAACATTCCTCAATATTGTAAAAGCAATCTATGCTAAACCGCAGGCTAGCATCATTCTGAATGGAGAAAAATTGAAGACATTCCCTCTAAAATCTGGAACAAGACAGGGATGCCTGCTCTCACCACTTTTGTTCAATATAGTTATCAAAAGACTGGCCAGAGCAATTAGACAGATGAAAGAAATTAAAGTCATATAAATAGGAAAAGAATAACTTAAATTATCACTATTGCAGATGACATGATTCTATACCTAGCAGACCCAAAAGGTTCTACAAAGAAACTAATAGAGCTAATAAATGAATTCAGCAAAGTGGCAGGATATAAAATCAACATGCATAAATCAAAGGCATTCCTGTATATCAGTGACAAATCCTCTGAAATGGAAATGAGGACAACCACTCCATTCACAATATCCTAAAAAAAAAAAATGGGAATCAACCTAACAAAAGAGGTGAAAGTCTTATACAATGAAAACTACAGAACCCTAAAGAGAGAAATAGAAGATCTTAGAAGATGTAAAAATATACCCTGTTCATGGATAGGCAGAACTAACATCATTAAAATGGCGATATTACCAAAAGTTCTCTATAGGTTTAATCCAATGCCAATCAAAATCCCAAAGGCATTTCTTTAGAAATAGAGAAAGCAATCATGAAATTCATATGAAAAAATAAAAGACCCAGAATTGCAAAACAATGCTAAGCAGGAAGTGTGAATCAGGCGGTATAGCGATACCAGACTTCAAACTACACTACAGAGCAATAGTAACAAAAATAGCATGGTACTGGTACCAAAACAGGCAGGTGGACCAATGGTACAGAATAGAGGACACAGAAACCAATCAACAAAACTACAACTATCTTATATTTGATAAAGGAGCTAAAAGCATGCAATGGAGGAAGGATAGCATCTTCAACAAATGGTGTTGGGAAAACTGAAAATCCATATATAACAAAATGAAACTGAATCCCTTTTTCTCACCATGCACAAAAGTTAACTCAAAATGAATCAAGGACCTTGATATCAAATCAGAGACACACTGTCTGATAGAAGAAAAATTTGGTTACGATGTACATACTGTGGGGTTGGGCTCCAAATTCCTCAATAGGACACCTATAGTACAAGAGTTAATAACTAGAATCAACAAATGGGACTTACTCAACTAAAAAAGTTTTTTCTCAGCAAAAGAAACAATAAGAGGTAAATAGGGAGCCTACATACTGGAAAGAAATCTTTACTACTCACACTTCAGATAGAGCCCTAATATCCAGAGTATACAAAGAACTCAAAAAATTAGACAATAAGATAACAAATAACCCAATCAACAAATGGGCCAAGGACCTCAACAGACACTTCTCAGATGAGGACATACAATCAATCAACAAGTACATGAAAAAATGGTCACCATGTCCAGCAGTCAGAGAAATGCAAATCAAAACCACCCTCAGATACCATCTCACTCCAGTAAGATTAGCAGCCATTATGAAGTCAAACAACAAGAAGTGCTGGCAAGGATGTGGGAAAAGAGGTACACTTGTACATTGCTAGTGGGACTGCAAATTGGTGCAGCCAATTTGGAAAGCAGTATGGAGATTTCTTGGAAAGCTGGGAATGGAACCACCATTTGACCCAGCTATTGCCCTTCTTGGTCTATTCACTAAAGACCTAAAAAGAGCATGCTACAGGGACACTGCTACATCGATGTTCATAGCAGCACAATTCACAACAGCAAGACTGTGGAAACAACTTAGATGCCCTTCAATAGAAGAATGGATAAAAAAATGTGGCATTTATACACAATGGATTATTACTTTGAATTGAAAAATAAAAGATCATAGAATTTGCAGGGAAATGGATTGCATTAGACTAGATTATGCTAAGTGAAGCTACACAATTCCTATAAAACAAATGCCAAATGTCATCTTTGATATAAGGAGAGTAACTAAGAACAGATAGGGATGAAGAGCATGACAAGATGATTAACATTAAACAGGGATGAGAGGAGGAAGGGAGGGAGAAGGGAAATTGCATGGAATTGGAAGGAGACCCTCTGGGTTATACAAAATTACATAGAAGAGGAATTGAGGGGAAAGGGAAAAATAATACAAGGGGGAGAAATTTATTACAGTAGAGGGAGTAGAGAGAGAAGTGGGGAGGGGCGGGGAGGCCAGGGGGAATAGTAGAGGATACGAAAGGCAGCAGAATACAACAGACACTAGTATGGCAATATGTGAATCAATGGATGTGTAACTGATGTGATTCTGCAATCTGTATACAGGGTAAAAATGGGAGTTCATAACCCACTTGAATCAAAGTGTAAAATATGATATATCAAGAACTATGTAATGTTTTGAACAACCATAAATAAAAATAAAAAAAACTCTCCTTGGTGAATAATGCATGCAATTCTAATATTTCTACAGTAACTGACCCAGTTTAACATCAATGCAAGTAGATTCCTATTGGACATGATGTGTATTTTGACGTTCACTTTTATTCAACACCGCTACATTACTATTTCATCAGTTTATGCACATAACAGGATATATATTTCATTCACAATTTAGAAAATTTATAGGCACTTGTTTCACTTTCAATCACTTCCTGCTTTAGAACACATGAATTCCTCCATATTTCTTGATTGGTCTTTTTATGAGACTTTTTTCCAAACATATTATTTTCGATTTCCATAATCACTTTTGAAACAAAACTCACACACACTTCATGATAAACAATAACCCTAAGATTACCATTAGATATATAACTGGTTGGAGTGAATGATTGTATGTCAATATATGATTTCCTATATATTTTCAGATATCAATTCAATCCATTATTTAAAGTGGAACCAGTTATAATATTTATTCACAGTATGGTCTATTCATGCATTATCTCTATATTCAAAGACACAGGGTACACCACTTTGTACCCCCAATACTAATTTATATGTCTTCAAATATTGCTCCCAGTAATGGTGGAAGAAATACTCATGTCATATGATCTACATACACATTTGTTCACAATATTTTTCTGGGCACAAAATGCAAAGATCACACTTATGATTGTACAAAATCCTAAATGGAAAGTGAACATGGATTACTAAAACGATAAATGTCCAGGTTGCCTAATGCTTTCAAATGTCATTCCTATTGGTGACGACATATTTGTTTCTTCCTAAGATTATGTATTCAATCTCAACCCTATTGAAAATGTCTAATCCTATCACTCACTGTATAATTGCCTCATTTCATAATGTCTGTATTGATATTTTCCTTTTTACATATTTTCCCCAGTTCATTATGTGACTGACTCTTCACATGTGCTGAAATTTACATTCACTCTATAACAAAAACCCTATTGCTACAGAACTTTTGCCCCAAATCCTATACTCACTCTATTTCCTAAACCTACTGACTACCTTCCTAATCCCACCGACTATCTCAATTTGAGTGGATGTTCTCTTCTAAAATCAATCATCCAAGGTGTAAGGTCCTATGCCATTGATTATCGATTTATCTGAGACATCTGTGCAGAACGTAATTATAAGCTAAGTATCCCAATCAAGGGCCTAATGCCCTTCTGGGCTTCAAATCTTACCTAGATTTCTGTTTCCATACTTATATTTCACCTCTATAATCTTATAAATATCGCAGGTTCCCAATACTATTAATCATCCTTCGCAATGATTCGTAACCCAAATCGAACATGTTATTAACCCTAACCATACACTCTTACCTTAATCTAACTTTGCAGAAGAGCAGGGACAGAGTTCGTCTTACAATACAGGAATGTAGGGTATCTTCCTCCTGCTGAGAACCTCAAATGTCCATGCAGATTTGATTCCTGGAGAAGATGTAGGCAGCTATGAAGGACCTGAGAGAGCAAATGTCATCTTCCATCGCAAACAACCTTCCCAGGATGAAGGGTTGTGTCTGAATAAGCCTCTCTCTTGTTAATGTAGAGAAGATAGACCAAACCAGGCATGTGTGGAGAGCTGTTCCGGGGTCCCTATGGTTGATATACCATTCTAACTTGTAAAAGTGTCACAGGAAGAAAGGGAAGCCTCCATCTCATAGGAGTATTGTAAGCAACAGTTAGGACAAAGTGGTTGCCAAGGCAATGACCTCAAAGAATTCCTGAAGGAAGTAATCTCACCTCACTTCCTTGGTGATGGAACTCTCTGAACTTGGAATCCGGGAAGCCAGGCACCCAGAGCCAGTCTCAGTCCCAGTCCCAGTGGTCTTATTTTTTGGATTTACCAAGGACAGAGTCAGTCTTTCTTGGTACCTACTGAGGTGAGGATGAACAATTGTCAGGAAAGCTCTAAAGAGGGTCCTTTCCTGAGAAAGCAGGTAGTGGCTCACCGCTGGCTAGTGACAACTTCACAGATTTGGCCAAGGAGACCATATGTGACACAGGACAGGCGATTTCATCAGAACATAGTTTGGCCCACCAGTCAGAGGACACTCCCAATAGTCACAGACCTACTTGGGGGAAGGAGCTTCCTTTGTGTGTGTGGGTGTGGGTTTGAGATTTTGTCTCATGTTCTGAGAATAGGTAGGAAAGGCGGTTTGTTTGGTTTGGAGTGAACTGTTTCTGGTAAGTCGTTTGACAAGGCCAGTGTTTCTTTGTCTGTGTATCCCACTGTGTCCGTGGTTTTAGATATTAGAAAAGAGAATGAATCATTGGATGTGTCCTGTCTAGACTCACATTGCCCAATTTATGAATGGACTGCGGCTTGACTTATGGGTGGACAACTCCAACAATCTTCCTAAGTTCCTGTTTTCTTCCTGAATTCTGCCCAATTTATGAATGGACTGCGGCTTGACTTATGGGTGGACAACTCCAACAATCTTCCTAAGTTCCGGTTTTCTTCCTGAATTCTGGCCACTCTCCAGAATAGGCTCATGGTTTTGTGTCCAAAATATGTACCACCTCCAAGCTCTGTGACATGGCCATGTACTGGATAGCTGAAAGAAATGGGAGCATCTCAGAAAACTCAGATATCAGTTTGATCAGGAAATTCTAAGTGAAGAAACCCTGCTTTGGGCCTTTTGCTCATCAATTGTTCTGTTGCCCTGAATGTCAGGAAGGCCTTTGCCTCAGGCCACACCATTGTAGAGCCTAAAGAAACAGTTTTCAAATGGAAATGAAAGGGCATCACCTGTGGCTCTTTGCTTAATTGCTTTGGAAAGGGATGTGTCTGAATCAGTCTTTTGGCCCTGTGTGAGACTGTGGCTTAGATTCTCAGCACCTGATGGATCTAAAGAAGGATCCCATGTGTGCATCCAAAACCGAAATGGACAAAAGAGCAGTCAGTGTGGATGAAGTCTCTTGCATTCCTCTGTAAGTGTCCTGTTCTCCATCATGTGAGAACAGTGATCATTTGGTTCAAATGTGTTCCTCAAAACCCTGCAAAGGCTAGCCCATAAGTGCTTGGTTTTTCTCAAGACTCCAATTCACATAAAGAATCTAAAACACACAGTCAGTAGGCCTCAAATTGGAGAAGCAGTGCCATATTAATGACAGGCCTATTTGATCACTCTTGGTTCACTGGAAGGATGTCCTGGCCACCCTGATTTTAGGCAAAAGAGGGGCAAGGGAGGTTATATTGGACACTGTCTTGGGCTGCACCCCTCATGGAAACCTCCAGCCAGAGGTTATGATGATTGTGTAAATGGAAGAAGATGAGTGCCATGTGGAAGTGTTTTGGATTTAATTGTGGATATTTGTGTGACAGTTTGAAGACATAACAAGGTCTACCTGGGCTTGAACTCTGGTGTGATTCCCCTTATAGACTGAGTTCAGGAACTGATCTCAGAGAAGTATTGCCATGTATTGTGTTGTGATTTAAGAGGCCATGTATGAGAGTCACCCTTGGAAACTGAGATCTAGCCCCAGAGTGGCTTTCCACAGAGCTCTGGGAATTTCAGCCAAGATATCACATGATTTCATTCGAAAGACTTGGCAGCCATAGTTGAGAGTGAAAACACACATGGACCTCATATTGTAGACCTCAATGGGCCTGGCTTAATGTGACCTTTTGGCCATTCTTTGGGAAGCCTTGCCTGTGAGGGTTCTCCAGAGCTTTCATTGAAATAATCTTGCTCACCATTTACTGGTTCCTGAATGAATTGAAACCCACAGTGCCTCCAACTTCATCCTTGAAAAATGTCTAAATAAATACCATGAAATTTTTGAAATTCCCATGACCGGGTGGCACTGGAGAACCTTTGGATGTCCTGTTGCTGATCATGGATGTACCAGACAGTGCCTTGCTTGACTGGGTTTCATGAAAATGGTGTAGAACAGAGGTGCCAGAAAGTTGCAGCCTGCTGAGAAGTGGGCCTAGAGCTTTGGTGGGCAGGAGTGTGATAAAACATCTCTGTTGGAGCAATGTGGATCTTCCATTGGCTTCCAAATGGCTTGTGGATTACATGAAGCAGCCAGCAGACCCTTGTAATTAAAGGCATCTTGTTATATGAAGAGGATTCAGGGCAATGTTCAGAATCAGGTTGCTATGGACAAGGATGCAATGTGGCAAGCTTTGTGGGATAGAATCATGGTTGGTGCGTTCTTCTGCAGACTCTGAACCACCGCACATGGCAGAACTCCCTCCAGCACTGTGTCTCAGTTGAACTCCTTGAATTTCATGAAGCAAATACCAAACTCCCAGTTCAGCAGCAAAAACCCCACAAAAAGTGGAGGAGGACCAAATGGCTTCACAGTCCAACGGGGAGACACTTAGCCCCCAGAGGCCACAGTTTACCTAAAAAGAAGAAAATCAACACTGCTACCTCATGTTCATTGGAAAATAAGATACCATGTCCTCCACGTCACATAGAGGCAGACCCAGCTTTGATGGTCTCACTACAAATGAAGCCAATTCTCCTGACAACAACATAATTTTCACGTTCCCAAACTCAGAGGCAGTTGCTCTAAAAGTTTTTAGGCCAGCAGAGCTCCATGTTTGTGGAGTGTTTACCCTGTCCCTTACTTTTGGAAACTCCTCTACAACCTCCAAAGTTGTGAACTCCTGAGCATTTTCCATTCCAGATATGTATTCACTGATTTTCTATCTATTCTCCTCTAACTGTGTCTTACTTGGGGTGAAGGTAATTTCAAGGCATTGTTCTGGATGAGAGTGGGAGGATATTTGTGCAGCATATATTTGCATACAAATTGGATTCAATTTCCAATTTTCCTTTTGAAATACTGAATCCCTGACACTAACCCATACCTACTAGACTCAGACAACTCATCCTAATATGATAGAGAAAAATAACACAAACCTATAGAAATACAAGCAGTTCATTGGAGGCATGTTGTATAGTTGGACTTGCATTTTGCATTATACAAGGTAGAAGTTATAAATCTGGTCAATGTTTAATAGAAAAAGATCTCCATGTGTTTTTAAAGTTAACAAATATGAGAATTCATGTTTCCCTTTCTCTTTAGCCTATTCACACTTGTATATTTATATGCATATATAGAATCCTACCAGGTATCACACGTACATCTTTGTGAGGTGGCTGACTTGGCAGATACAAATTGTGAGAAGAGATCACTCCTCCTAAACGCTGTTGGAACTGAAAATTCAACCTATAGGGAGCGTCCTAGTAGAGCAACATTATACATAAACTCATGTTCAGTAAAATAAACATTTTTGCATCTGTGGATGACATATATTTACTGATGAATTTCGATTGGCATTTATATTGCTACTTTTTAATGTCTGTGAGTGTTTTTTATTTGTGTGTGTGTGTGTGTGTGTATACACTCTCCAGATTTTTCAAAATATGAAATATATGTGTCTAATATACACTCTCTAAATTCATTCATGTTCATGTATGTAGATTTTTAATCAACATTTCACAAGATTATTCTCAGAAATATTCATCCACCTGAAATACATATTTGTTTCCTTGTACTGAAAACTAACTTCAGGGAATGATGCATACAAATCCTAATTATTCTACAGTAACTGACCCAGTCTAACATCAATGCAAGTAGATTCCTATGGGACATGATATGTAATTCTTTATTCATTTGTATTCGTCACTAGTACATTATTATTTCTTCAGTTTTTGCACATCATAGGATATACATTTCATCCACAAGTTCACAAATTTATAGGCATTTGTTTCAAATTTAATCACTTTTTGCTTCAGAACACATGTATTGTCAGGGTTTCTTTACTGGTATTTTCATGAGTCTTCTTTCCAAACACATTATTTTCGATTTCCAAAGTCACTTTTGAAGCAAAACTCACACACTCTTCATGATAAACCAAAACACGAATATTACCATTAGATGTATAACTGCTTGGAATGAATGATTGTATATCAATATACAATTTCCTGTAATTTTTCAGATATTAGATCAATTCATTTTTTAAAGTTGAAAAAAGTTATATTATTTATTCACATTAGGGTCTATTCATGCTTTATCTCTATATTCATAGACACAGGGTACACCTCTTTGTACCCCCGATTCTAATTTTACATCTTCAATATATTGCTCGCAGAAATGGTGGAAGACATACTCATGTCACCTGATGTACATATACATTTAATCAAAGTAATATTCTGGACAAAAAAATGTAAAGGTCACATTTATGATTGTACCAAAGCCTAAATGTAAAGTGTACATGGATTACTAAAAACATCCATGTCCAGGTTGCCTAATGCTGTCAATTGTCAATCCTATTGGTGACTACATATTTGTTTCTTTCTAATTTATATATTCAAACTCAACCCTGTTGAAAATGTCTAATCCTATCACTCACTTTATACTTTGCCTGATTTCGTAATGTTTCTATTGATATCTGCTTTTTTACATATTTTCCCAAGTTGATCCTAGTGACTGACACTTCATATGTGCTGACATTTACATTCACTCTATAATCGAAACCCTATTGCTAAAGAACTTTTGGTCCAAATCCTATACTCACTCTTCTTTCTAAACCTACCGACTATCTTCCTAATCCTACCGACTATCCCTTTTTGATTGGATGTTCTCTTCTACATTCAATCATCCAAGGTAAAAGGTCCTATGCCATTGTATATCGAATTATCTGAGACAACTTTGCAGAGCATAATTCAAAGCTAAGTATCCCAATCAAGGGAAAAACCCTTCTGGGCTTCAAATCATACATAGATTTCCGTTTTCATACTTATATTTCACCAGATCTTAGAGAAGACGGACCATTTCAGGGGAACATAGTATGGCCCACCTGTCAGAGGACAATATGGATAGTCACAGACCTAATTGGGGGAAGGAGGTGCCTTTGTGGGAGTGGGTATGGGTTTATTGTTTTGTCTCATGTTCTGAGAATAGATGGGAAAGGCGGTTAGTTTGGTTTGGAGTGGACAGTTTCTAGTAAGTCATTTGACAAGGCAAGTGTTTCTATGTCTGTGTATCCCACTCTGTCCGTTGTTGTAGATATTGGAAAAGAGAATGCATTAATGGATGTGTACTGTCTAGTGTAAATCTTCCCATAATTCAACCTGCCCAATATATGAATGGAGTGCAGCTTGTCTTGTTGATGTGCAACACCTGCTATCTTTCTAAGTTGCTGTTTTCTTCCTGAATTCTGGCCACTATCCAAAATAGGCTCATGGATGTGTGTCCAAAATATGTACCACCTCCAAACTCTGTGACATGGCCATGTACTGGATAGCTGAAGAGAATGGCGAGCATCTCAGAAAACGCAGATATCAGTGTGACCAGGAAAGTCTCAGTGGAGAAACCCTGCTTTGGGCCTTTTGCTTACTTATTGTTGTTTTGCACTGAATGTCAGGAAGTTCTTTGCCTCAATCCACCACTTTGTGAAGCCTGAAGTAAACAGTTTTCAAATGGAAATGAATGTCATCACCTGTGGCTCTTTGCTTAATTGCTTTGGGAAGGGATGTGTCTGAATTAGTCTCTTGGCCATGTTTGTGTCTATGACTTAGATTCTCAGCACCTGATGTATCTAAAGAATGATCCCATGTGTGCGTCCAAAACCATAATGGCAAAAAAAAAAATCATTCATTATGGATGAAGTCTCTTGCCTTCCTCTGTTAAGTTCCTGAACTCCATCAAGTGAGAATAGGGATTCTTTGGGTCAAATGAGTTCTTCAATTCCCTGCAGAGGTGCTTGGGTTTTCGCATAACTCCAAATCACATAAAGAATTGATACCTGAAATCAGTAGGCGTCAAATTGGAGAAACACAGAAGTATTAACGGCAGGCTTATTTGATCACTCCTCGTTCACAGAAACGGTGTCCAGGCCACCCTGACTTTAGGCAAATGAGGGGCAAGCGAGCTGATTTTGGAGACTGTCGTGGCTTTTCTCATGACTCCAATTCACATAAAGAATCTAGACCCCACAGTCAGAGAGCCTCAAATTGGATAAGCGGAGCAGTATTAAGGGCAGGCCTATTTGATCACTCCTGATTCACAGGAAGGGTGCCCAGGCCACCCTGAAGTTAGGCAAAAGAGGTGCAAGAAGCTTATTTTGGACATTCTCTTGGGCTGCACAACTCATGGAAAACTCCAGGAAGAGGTTATGATTAGTGTCTATATGGAAGAAGAATAGGGCCATGAGGGAGTATTTTGGTTTTAATTGTTTTCATTTGAGTCGCGGTTGGAAGAGTTGTCTGGGTCCACCTGGACTTGAACTCTGGTGTGATTCTCCTTATAGACTGAGTTCTGGAACTGACCTGAGAGAAGTATTGCCATGAATTGTGTTGGGATTTTAGGAGGCCAGGCATGAAGTTGCCATTGGAACCTGAGATCTAGGCACAGGTTGGCTTTCCACAGAACACTGGGAATCTCAGCCAGGATATTACATGATTTTATTCTGAAAGACTTGGCATGCATTATTGAGATTCAAAACACACATGGACCTCGCTTTATAGACCTCAATTGGCCTCGCTTCATGTGACTTTTTGGCCACTCTTTGGGTAGCCTTGCCTGTGAGAGTGCTCTAGAGCTTTCCCTGAAATTAGCTTCCTAACCCTTTAATGGTTCCTGAATGAATTGCAAACCACAGTGCCTCCAACTTCATCCGTGAAAAATTGCTAGATAATTACCATGAAATTTTTAAAATTCCCATGACCAGATGTCACTGGAGGACCTTTGATGTCCTGTTGATGATCATGAATATACCAGACAGGGCCTTGATTGACTGGGTTTCAGGAAAATGGTGTAGAACAGAGATGCTGGTAAGTAGAAGCCTAGTGAGTAGTGGGCCTAGAGAAGTGTTACGCAAGTGAGTGATAAAACATCTGTGGTGGGGCCATGTGGATCTTCCATTGGCTTCCAAATGGCTTGAGACTGACATGGTGCAGCCATCAGACCCGTATACGTAAAGGCATATTTTTATATGGAGAGGTTTTAGGGCAATGTTCAGAATCATGTTGCTATTGTCAAGGGGCAAGCTACGTGGGATAGAACCCTGGTTGGTGCATTCTCCTGGAGACCCTGCACACCACAGCTGACAGAACTCCCTTCAGCACTGTTTCCCATTTAAACTCGTTGTATTTAATGAAGCAAATACCAAACTCCCAGTGCAGCAGCAAGAAACACCACGATAATTGGAGGATGACCAAGTTGTTTCACAGTCCACACGGGGAGACACTTAGCCCTCAGTGGCCACAGTTTACCTACAAAGAGAGAATTCAGCACTGCTGCCTCATTTTTATTGAAAAATAAATAACCATATCCTCCAGGTCACATAGATGCAGATCGAGCTTTGATTGTCTCACTACAAATAAAGCTAAAGCTCCTGAAAACAACATATATTTTAAGTGCCCAACCTTAAAGGCAGATTCTCAAAAAGTCTTTAGGCCAGCAGAGCTCCATATTTGTGGAGTGTTTACCCTGTCCCTTACTTTTGGAAACTCCTCTACCGCCTCCAAAGATGTGAAATCTGGAGCATTTTCCATTCCTGATAGGTATTCACAGATTTTCTAACTCTTCTCTTCTAATTGTGTCTTACTTGGGGCGAAGGTAATGTCAAGGCATTGTTCTGGAGGAGAGTGGGAAGAATTTTCTGTAGCATATATTTGCATAAACATTGGATTCAGTTTTCTATTTTCCATTCAAAATACTGAATCCCTGACTCTAACCCATACCCGACCAGACTCTGACTACTAATTCTAATATGATGGAGAAAAATAACCCAAACAGAATCGAAATACAAGCAGTTCAGAGTAGGCCTGGTGTATTGTTGTACTTTTCTTTTGCATGATACAGAGTTGCAGTTATGAATCTAGTCAATTTATTGTTGAAATAGTTGTCCATGTATTTTTAAGGTTAACAAATATGTGAATTCCTGTCTCCCTTTCTCTGTATTCTTATATGCACATTTAGATTCCTCCCTGGTACCACACGTACATTCTTGTGAGGTGGCTGACTTGGCAGATACAAATTGTTAGAAGAGATCACTCCTACTAAACTTGTTGGAATTGGATATTCAACCTATGGTTGAGCTTGCTAGTTGAACAGCATTATACATAAATCCATGTTCAGTAAAATTAATATTTTTAGATCTGTGGATGATATATATTTTATAATGAATTTTGATTGACATATATATTGCTACTTTTTTGTCTGTGTGTGTGTTTTGTATATATATATATATATATATATATATATATATATACTCTCCAGATTTTTCAAAATATGAAATGTATGTGTCTTATATACACTCCCTAAATTCATTCATGTTTATTATGTGGATTTATAATCAACTATTCACAAGATTATTCTGAGAAATATTCATCCACCTGAAATTTGCCTAATGCTCTCAAATGTCAATCCTAATTGTGACTACATATTTGTTTCTTCCTAAGATTATATATTTAAACTCAACCCTGTTCAAAATATCTAATCCTATCACTCACTTTATACTTTGCCTGATTTTGTAATGTCTCTATTGATATCTGCTTTCCTACATATTTTCCCCAGTTCATCATTGTGACTGACTCTTCACCTGTGCTGACATTTACATTCACTCTCTAATCGAAACCCTATTGCTAAAGAAATTTTTTTCCAATTCCTATACTCACCCTTCTTCATAAAAGTACTGACTATCTTCCTAATGCTACAGACTATCGTTTTTGACTGAATGTTCTCTTCTACATTCAATCATCCAAGTAAATGTGGGGCGAGCTTCAGAGGAGGAGACCACCAACAGACTATCTCTTGCAACATCAAAGGGTTTTTTGTGTGTCCAACATGCTGGGGCTCAGAGATCACTTTAATAGAGCAGATAGCCCTGAGAATAGCTTAAATAGAGCTTATATACTTTCCCTGGAGAGGGCAGGGAGGGAATTTTATTGATGGGTCAGGGTGAGTGGGTGGTTTGCATTCAACTGGGTGAGGGAGTACATTCTGCAGTTGGGCAGTTGGGGACAGAACATTCTGGGAACAAGATTTGCAAGCATTTCTCAAGATTTCAATAGTGTTTTGTTAAGCATACAGAAAAACAAGAAGTGACAAGTACCTATTTTATTAACCTTTAATTCCCCACTTCTTCTTCTGGCTACTTTTAATCATAAAAATGATCATTGGAGGGTGTCACATTCTATGTCTGCTAGTGGGGTATTACCATAAGTTTAACTCGTCCAATTTGAGCCTGGAGAAAAGAAATTACACGGTTGAGCAAACAGGATTTTATAGTTAGCAATAATATGAGGATTATTATTGGACCGGCCAGGGTTGATAAAAACGTAGTTAACCAGGAGGAGTGTGTGAACCTAGACTCAAGCCACCCTTTTTGGGCCTCTCTCTCTTGTTGATGCTCTTCAAGGTGTCTTTTAAATTTACTCATAGATTTTATTACAACTCCAGTATGGTCAGCATAAAAACAACATTCTTCCCTCAATGCAGCACAAAGGCCCCCTTCTCTAATGAAGAGGAGGTCCAACCCTCAACTGTTCTTTAAAACAACTTCAGAGAGAGAGGTTAAAGATTCATGCAAAGCTCTGATGGAGGTTTCTAATATCTTAGTTTTGCTCTATTGCTTCTTCTAATTGGGTCATTTGTTGTGTCCCATGGACAATGGCAGTGGTCCCTGTGCCCACCCGTGCAGCAACTCCTATTCCTAATAGGATGGCTAAAGTGAGGGATACAAGTTCCCAGTGGAACCGGTTGTATGCCCCCCCTATTTGATCTTCAAATGAACCTGCGTCATGATAGAGCTTTCTGGGAAACATCTGCAACATTTCAAAATAATCACATCTGTTGACCATTTCATGAAAACATAAACAATGTTTAAGTATATAGAATTATGCTGTTGTAGGGACAGACAAGGCAAGGCACCTAAGATAGCACTGAAGACAGGGAAACAGTCCTATATTGTTGCAACTGGATTCAGAGGGCATTGCTTCTGTTGTAATCAATTAATCCCCTGAAACTCAAGTTTAGGTAGTTTCAGAATTGTGTACCCAACATATAAGGGATGGGGCTCAGACGTTTACAGTCTGCAGAAGTTCAAAAAAGCAGTATATGTTTCTGATTTTTCCTCTGTTCTGGGCAAGTTAAATTTTCAAGGACACCTGGGAGGAGGAGAGCTTTTTATTCCCTTTCTTATTTTCCCCCTGCCAGCTGTTACAACGGAGCCCAGTTGGTAATTTCTTTATCTTAGAAATGTGGCCATTTCTGTGAAGCCCCAGCTGAAGGCCAGAGGACTTGTTCACATATTTTGTGAAAAACTAGTTAGGGGTTGTCTAGCTTAGAAGTACTGAGTTTTTTAGCCAGTGGCCAAGTATAACAGGGCAATACAAAAAGAGAAAGTTTATCTACATTGAACTCTTTATAGAAACTCTATGCTGAAAGTTCTAAAGTCAGCCATTGTGAAGACTTCTGGAGAAGGACATTTAAGACTTTTCTGTGGGCCTGGTACAGAGGGGGAATACGGGGAAGGTGGGGCTGAGAGAAGCTCCGAGGATCTGAGAATGAGGAAAAAGAGAGATGTAAAAGAATAATTGGAAAGGTGTTTGGGAATTTCCTAGCAAAAAACTTGAGCAGTAGAATATGTAGAGCAGAGCAGAAAACGGGAGTGAGTATCCCAAAATCCTGTGAGGGACTTTAAATTTTAGTAACCTGTTTTCAGTGATGACAAAGCAACTTTAATGGCCATTTATATTACATCTTGGATAAGGGTCTGAGAGCTCTCCTCAGCTCGTTTGAGCTTTGGGTTAGCTGGAAAGAGGACCTGGTGGGACCCGGTGTGGGCACTGACAGGAAGAGAGAGGAGTGAGTGGGTGGAGAGGTACCTCAGTACCTGCTACCTCACAAGCGGGCAATTGTCTGAGAACTGGTGGAGGTTTGGGATTCTGATCTAGTAATTGGAGGGGAGAAATCACGTTGCTGAGGTGGGAGTGACAGCAGAGAGTCTGCAGCAGAAGGCTGAGGATAAAAATCTATTGGAGAAGCATAGTTCAGGATGTGAGTGAAGGAGGGAAAGGGCTTCCACATAGGGGAATCTCCTTTCACCCTTTTGAGCACTTGCAGAAGTTAAAAAGGTCACGCAAAATTTGAGGATCTAGAGACCCCTCTGGGGGCCATCCTTTTTCTGTTGTCTACTTGGTAATATGGCCAATGCTGTGTACTGAATTTGATGAAGTATTGGGGTTCCATCAGGCAGCCTCTGTATGACATACATCTCCATGACATACAGAAGAAGTCGGTTTTTCCCCCACACAGCCATTACTGTTTGTGGCTTTGATAGTTTCCCGGGCAAACATAGTAATCTAGGCTAGCCAACCTGCATCTGGCTCGCGTGTCCCTACATCCATAATGTTTGTTTCCATTATCTATGGTACAGAAGGGATTTAATGGTATTTTAGTGGGATTTTCTTCATCAGGGATATCCCAGTAGAAAAAACCTATGGCCACTGACAAATGTCTGGGTGGAGAGATGGCCACCAGGTCCCTAAGGGGGCTGTATGTGAGATAGATTATCCACTTTTCCAGTAGGATTTGTGATCAGCCATCGCTGCTTAAAAGGCTGATGAGGGTTAGGACGACTTGTGGCCAAGGGGAGAGTATATAACCTTATCCACATGGCGAATACACAATTTGAAACTGTTACCAGTCTTTTCCAGTTTCCAGAAAGATTCTGGACAAGGAGCAGGCTTGAGATGAGAGGCATGGATCCAAGAAGTGATTCTGTATACCTTTACCACTGTAGGTGTTATAAGTAGCACCTGGTATGTTCCTTTCCAGCTGGGTTCCAGGGATGACACCTGATGTCATCTTACATACATGAAGTCTCTTATTTGATATGGATGTGGAATCCCCTGGTACACAGTTTGTTACGCAGTGGGCAGCTATTATCACAGGTATCACTGAGTTCTTTCAAGAGCTTTAAGTCTGTCAAGCAAGAGGGTGTGGAAAGGATCCTTAGGTCTTACAGTTGGGCTTAGGACCCTTACTGGACGAGGGCCACCATAGAGAATTTCTCAGGGGGTAAGGTTACTCAAAGAAACAGAAGGATTTTTTCTTGCATGAAACATTGCATAAGTCAGGAGCACAGTCCAATCTTTTATGCTGGTCTCTAAGCTTAATTTCGTTAAGGTCTCTTCAATGGTTCTATTCATTCTTTCTACTTGTCCTGAACTCTGGGGTCTATAAGCACAATATAACTTCCCATTAATCCCCAGGTTCCTGGCTAACCCCTGACTTACCTGGGCCATGAACATCGGTCCATTATCAGATCCTATTACCAGCTTAGCTTCCTCCAATGGTAGAGAGGCTTAGTCAGCAGCAGGGGAATCACTTAGAGTGTGTTGTGTGTTAGGGGACGAGGGCAGGGGATAAGGAGAGGACGAAGAGTCCAGTAGAGTCAAATCTTGTGACTCAGCGAAAAGAGAGGGTGGAGGAGGAGGAAGAGGTGAGGGTTTGAGAGATCATGTGGGAAGGAGTATGAGCAGAGGCATGGGCAAGGAAAGGCTTCACCCATGGAGGAGGAGATTTGCAGAGGTCCTGCAAAGTTAAGATATATGGCTGTTGATCAGGATGTCTATGTGGCCCTGGCTGAAAGACAATATCTCTGACTTTTTAAATTAGTGGGAAGTAGAAAGATCTTTCTTGGGGCCATACGACTCCAAAGATGGGCCATTCTGAGGCACAGAGAGTCTGCCAGGTCCAGCGTTTTACTAAAAAAAGAAAGATTCTGAGCCCTTAAGCGGACTTTGGTTCAGTGATCAAGGGTCAGGGACAGAGGCATTGAAGTGCTCTGTCCCATAATGAAAGGTACACAAACAGTAAAAGCAAAGACACATGACACAGATAAGACAAGACCATAAAGACAGGCAATGGACATCCAACACTGAGACCAGGAATGCGTAGCCGGCAAAACCCGATAGGATGGCAATACCGAATCTAAAAGAAAATATCACTGAGTCGATGAAGCAATTGTTCCTTGATTCTCCGAGTCCTCTGCGGGGTCCCCCAGGGAGGTGCCCTATGTCTCTGTGACACGTCTCTCAGCCACCGTCGGAGAGACCCCAGGCTCTTCATCGCCAGCAATTTTGCCAAGCCCTAACACGACACCTGAAACCAGAAAGAGACACCTTACTTGCTCCGAGAGGAGCCCTTTGGGGTCTCTCATCTGCCACTGCCGGAACTCGGTGGAACCTCAATATGTAAAGGTCAGGTGAGTGTTGGAGGAAGAGACTACCAAGAGACTGTCTCATACAACAGCAAAGGGTTATTTTGGGTCCAGCTTGCTGGGGCTCACAGCTAACTTAAATAGATCAGAGAGCTCTGAGAACAGCTTATGCAGAGCTTACATACATTCCTTGGAGAGGGAAGGGAGGGAAGTTTACTGATGTGTAAGGGTGAGTGGGTGGTTCGCGTGACACCGAGTGAGGCAGTACATTCTGCAGTTTGGCAGTTGGGAACAGTACATTCTAGAACAAGATTAGCAAACATTTCTCAAGATTTCAACAGTGTTTTTTTAAGCATACAGAAAAACAGGAAATAGCAAGTACCTATTTTATTAACCTTTCACTACCGACTATCCCTTTTTGACTGGATGTTCCTTCTACATTAATTCATGCAAGGTACAAGGTCATATGCCATTGTATATCGATTTATCTGAGACATCTCTGCAGAACGTAATTCAATGCTGCGTATCCCAATCAAGGGCCCAATGCCCTTCTGGCCTTCAAATCATACTTAGATTTCTTTTTTCATACATATATTACACCTATATATTCTTATACACATAGCAGGTTCCCAATACCATTATTCATCCAGCACAATGATTTCTAACCCAAATCAAACATGTTTTTAACCATAATCATACACTATTCCCTCAATCTAACTTTATAGAAGAGCAGAGAAAGAGTTGATTTTACAATACAGAAATGTAGGGAAACTTCCACCTGCTGAGAACCTCAAAGGCCCATGCAGAAATGATCCCTGGAGAAGATGTAGGCAGCTATGAAGGACCTGAGAGACCAAAAGTCATCTTCCATGGCAAACAACCCGGTCAGGATAAAAGGTTGTGTCTGAATCAGATTCTCTTCTTAATGTAGAGAACATGGACCAAAACCGGCCTGTGTGGAGATCTATTCCTGGGTGCCTATGGTTGATATACCATTCTAATTTGTGAAAGTGTCACAGGAAGTAGGGGCAGCCTCAATCTCATGGGACCCTTGGAAGTAACAGTTAAGACAAAGTGGTTGCCAAGACAGGGACCTCATTCAGTTCAGGAAGGAAGTGACCTCACATCACTTCCATGGTGATGGAACTCTCTGAACTTTGGATCCAGGAAGCCAGGCACCCAGAGCCAGTCCCAGTCCCAGTCCCTATGGTCTCACTTGTTTGGATTTACTAAATGCAGTCAGTCTTTCTTGGTACCTCCAGACGTGAGAAGGCCAAATGCCAGGAAAGCTCGGAAGCGGGGCTTTTCTTGAGAAAGTCGTTAGTGGCTCACCGTTGGCTCCTGAGAAGTTCACAGAGTTTGCCAAGGAGACCAGATCTGAGACAGGACAGGCCATTTCGGGGGAACGTATTATGGCCTACAAGTCAGAGGACACTCCGGATAGTCAAAGACCTACTTAGGGGAAGGAGGTGCCTTTGTGGGTGTGGTTGTGGGTTTGTGGTTTTGTCTCATTTTCTGAGAATAGGTAGGACAGTCGGTTTGTTTCATTTGAAGTGGACTGTTTCTAGTAAGTCTTTTCAGAGGGCGAGTGTTTCTATGTCTGTGTATTCCACTGTTTCCGTGGTTGTAGACATTAGAAAAGAGAATTCATCAATGGATGTGTCGTGTCTAGTAGAAAGCTTCTCAGCATTCATATTGCCCCGTTTATGAATGGACTGTAGCTTGCCTTATCGATGAGCAACACCTGCTACCTTCCTAAGTTTCTATTTTCGTCCTGAATTCCGGCCAATTTCAAGAATAGGCCCATGGTTTTGTGACCAAGTTATGTACCACCTCCAAGCTCTGTGACATGGCCATGTACTGGATAGCTGTAGGTGATGGCGAGTATCTCAGAAAACTCAGATATCAGTGTGACGAGGAAAGTCTCAGAGGAGAAACCCTGCTTTGGGCCTTTTGCTTACCTATTGTTCTGTTGCCCTGAATGTCAGGAAGTTCTTTGCATCTGGCCACCCCTTTGTGAAGCCTGAAGAAAACAGTTTTTAAATAGAAATGATTGGGCATACCTGTGGCTCTTTTCTTAAGTGCTTTGAAAAGGGATGTGACTGAATCAGCCCCCTGGCCCTGTGTGTGGCTGAGGCTTAGATTCTCAGCACCTGATGGATCTAAAGAAAGTTCCCATGTTTGCATCCAAAGGAAAAATGGCAGAAAGAGCAGCCATTGGGATGAAGTCTCTCGACTTCCTCTGTAAGGTTCCGGAACTCCATCAAGTGAAAATAGGGATCCTTTGGGTCAAATGAGATCTTCAAAACCTGCGGAGGCTAGCCCATAGGTGCTTGGTTATTTCATGACTAAAATTCACATAAAGAATCTAAACCAAACAGTCAGTAGGCCTCAAATTGGAGAATTGGAGCGGTATTAATGGCAGGCCTATTTGATCACTCCTGGTTCACAGGATGGGTGTCCAGGCCACCTTTACTATAGGCAAATGAGGGTCAAAGGAGCTTATTTTGAACACTGTCTTGGTCTGCTCCCCTCATGGAAACCTCCAGCAAAATTATGATGAGTGTCAATATGAAAGAAGATGAGGGCCATATGGGAGTGTTCTTGTTTTAATTGTGGTAATTTGTGTGGTAGTTGGAAAAGATGACTGGGATCACCTGGGCTTGAACTCTGGTGTGATTCCCCTTAAAGAATGAGTTCTGGATCTGACCTCAGAGAAGTATTGTCGTGAGTTCTCTTGGGATTTTACTAGGCCACGCGTGAGAATCGCCTTTGGAAACTGAGATCTAGGCCCAGGATGGCTTTCCACAGAGCTCGGGGATTCTGAGCCAGGATATCACATGATTTAATTCTTAAAGACTTGGCAGCCCTAGTTGAGAGTCCAAACACATATGGACCTCACATTGTACACCTCAATGTGTCTGGATTCATGTGACCTTTTGGCCAGTCTTTTGGAAGGCTTTTCTGTGAGTGTTCTCCAGAGCTTTCATTGAAATGAGCTTCCTCACCATTTAATGGTTCCTGAATTAATTGAAACCCACAGTGCCTCTAACTTCATTTTTGAAAAATGACTAGATTAATACCATAAAATTTTTGAAATTCCCATGACCAGGTGGCACTGGATAAACTTTGGATTTCCTGTTGTTGATCATGAGTGTACCAAAGAGTGCCTTGATTGACTGGTTTTCGTGAAAATGGTGTAGAACAGAGATGCCAGTAATTTGGAGCCTAATGAGTAGTGGGCGTAGAGAAGTGGACTGTAGGTGTGTAAATAAATATTTTTGGTAGGACCACCTGGATCTTCCATTGGCTTCGAAAGACTTGCGACTGACATGGTGCAGGCAGGAGACCTTTATAAGTAAAGGCATCTTGTCATATGGAGAGGTTTCAGGGCAATGTTCAGAATCAGGTTGCTATAGTCAAGGGGAAAGCTATGTAGGATAGAACCCTGGTTCGTACATTCTCTTTGCATCCCTGACCAACCACACATGCCAGAACTCCCTCCAGCATTTTGTCCCAGTTGAACTCCTTGTATTTCGTGAAGCAAATACCAAACTCCCAGTGCAGCAGTAAGAAACACCCTGGAAAGTGGAGGATCACCAAATGGCTTCACAGTCCACACGGAAAGACACTTAGCTCCCAGTGGCCACAGTTTACCTACAAAGAGAGAATTCAGAACTGCTCCCTCATGTTCATTAGAAAATAAGGACCATGTGCTCCAGGTCATAGAGATGCAGACCCAGATTTCATGGTGTCACTACAAACGAAGCTAAATCTCCTGACAATTACATATATTTCTTGTTCCCAACCTCAGAGGAAGTTTCTCAAGAAGTCTCAAGGCCAGGACAGCTCCATGTTTCTGGATTGTTTACCCTCTCCCTTATTTTTGGAAACTGTTCTACCACCTCCAGTGTTGTGAACTCCTGAGCATTTTCCATTCCACATATATATTCAGATTTTCTAACTCCTCTCCTCTAATTGTGTCTTACTTTTAGCGATGGTTATGTCAAGGCATTGTTCTGGATGAGAGAGGGAAGATTTTTGTGTATCACATTTTTGCATACACATTAGATTCATTTTCCTTTTTCCCATTTGAAATACTGAATCCCTGACACTAACCCATACCCTACTAGACTCTGACTACTAATCCTAATATCATGGAGAGAAAGAAACCTAACCGAATAGAAATACAGGCCTTTCATAGGAAGCATGGTGTATACTTCTATTTGCCTTCTGCATTATCAAGAGTATGTGTTTTAAATCTAGTCAACTTTTCATTGTAATATTTCTCCATGATTTTTTAAAATTATCACATATATAAATTCCTGTCTCCCTTTCTCTGTATCCTATTCAGCACATGTATTTTTTTATACATATATATATAATATCCTACCTGGTATCACACGGACATTCTTGTGAGCTCCCTGATTTTGGAATATAAAATTGTGAGAACAGATGACTCTCCCTAAATAATGATGGGACTGAAAATTCAACCTATGGGTGAGCTTCCTAGTGAAAAACACTATACATAAATCCATGTTCAGTAAAATGAATATTTTTGGATATGTGGATGAATTATATTTCATGATGAATTTCGATTGGCATATATATTGCTAAATATTAATGTGTGTGTGTGTGTGTGTGTGTGTGTGTGTGTATGTATTTTTTTTTAAATCTGGAAAAAAAATAAATATGTGTATATATATACATATATATATTATATATGTATACATATGTATATATATATATAATATATATATATATATGTATATATATTCTCCAGATTTTAAAAAAATATGAAAAATATGTGTCTTATTATACACTCCCTAAATTCATTTATATTCATGTATGTGGGTTCAAAATCCAATTTTTACAAGATTATTTTCAGCAATATTTATACACCTGTAATACATATTGGTTTCCTACTACTGAATACTAAGTTCAGTAGGTGGTGCATACAAATCCTAATATTTCTACAGTACCTGACCCAGTTTAACATCAATGCAAGTAGATTGCTATGGGACATGATGTGTATTTTGAAGTTCATTTTTACTCAACACTGGTACATTACTATTTTTTCAGTATATGGACATCATAGGATATATTTTTTCACCCACAACTTCACAAAATTATAGGCATTTGGTTCACTTTCATTTACTTACTACTTCAGAACACATGTATTCCTCCATGTTTCTTTACTGGTCTTTTCACTAGACTTCTTTCTAAACACATTATTTTTGATTCCATAATCATTTTTGAAGCAATACTCACTCTTCACGATAAACCGTAACCCTAATATTACCATTACATATATAACTGGTTGGAATGATTGTATATATATCAATATAAGATTTCCAATATATTTTCAGATGCCAACTCAATCCATTATTTAAAGTTGGAACCAGTTATATACTTTATTCACAATCTGGTCTATTCATGCAACATCTCAATAATGATCAACACAAGGTACACCTATTTGTATCACCAGTACTAATTTATAAGTTTCCAGAATATTACTCCCCATAATGGTGGAAGAAATACTCATGTCACCTTATCTACATATAAATTTTATCACGGTAGTATTCTGGACACAAAATGCAAAGGTCACACATATGATTGTACCAAAGCCTAAATGGAAACTGACCATGGATTACTAAAAACATCCATGTCCAGGTTGCCTAATGCTCTCAAATGTCAATCCTATTGATTACTACATATTTGTTTTTTCCTAAGATTATATATTCAACCTCAAGCCTGTTGAAAATGTCTAATCCTATCACTCACTTTATACTTTGCCTGATTTCCTAATCTTTCTATTGATATCTGCTTTCCTACATATTTTTCCCTGTTCATCATTGTGACTTTCTCTTCAGATGTGCTGACATTTACATTCACTCTCTAACTGAAACCCTATTGCTAAAGAACTTTTGGTCCAACTCCTAGTCTCACTCTTCTTCCTAAACCTACTGACTATCTTCCTAATCCTACAGACTATCCCTTTTTGACTGGATGTTCTCTTCTACATTCAATCATCCGAGGTACACGGTCCTATGCCATTGTATATCGATTTATCTGAGACCTCGGTGCAGAACATAATTCAAGCTCAGTATACCAATCAAGTTTCTGTTGCCCTGAATGTCAGGAAGGTCTTTGCCTCAGGCCACCCCTTTGTGAAGCCTGAAGAAAAAAATTTCAAATGGAAATAAATGGGCATCACCTGTGGCTCTTTGCTTAATTGCTTTGGAAAGGAATTTGTCTGAATCTGCCTCTTGGCCCTGTGTGAGGCTGTGGCTTCGATTCTCCGCACCTGATGGATCTAAAGAAAGATCCCATGTGTGCATTCAAAACCAAAATGGCAAAAAGTGCAGTCATGTGGATGAAGATTCTTGCCTTTCTCTGTTAGGTTCCTGACCCCTTTCAAGTGAGAATAGGGATCCTCTTTGTCAAATAAATTCTTGAATGCTCTGCAGATGTGCTTGGGTTTTCTCATGACTCCAAATCACATAAAAAATCTATACCTGACATTCAGTAAGCCTCAAATTATAGAAACAAAGCGGAATTAATGGCAGGCCTTTTTGATCACTCCTGGTTCACAGGAAGGGTGTCCAGGCCACCCTGACTTTAGGGAAATTAGAGGCAAGGGAGCTTATTCTGAAAACTGTCTTTAGTTGCAACGCTCATGGAAACTTCCATCCAGAACATTTGATGAGGGTCTTTATGGACGAAGATGAGGGCCATGTGGTAGTTTTTTTGTTTTAATTGTGGTCATTTGTGTGGGGGTTTGAAGAGATGTCTTGGTCCACCTGGGCTTGAACTCTGGTGTGATTCCCCTTAGAGCCTGAGTTCTGGAACGTACCTCATAGAAGTATTGATATGAATTGTGTTGGTTTTTAGGAGGCCACGCATGATTGTCACCCTTTCAAACTGAGATCTAGGCCCAAGGTGGCTTTCCACAGAGCAATGGGAATCTCAGCCAGGAAATCACATGATTTTATTCTGAAAGACTTCGCAGCCATTGTTGGCCCTCGGAAGCAAGAAGGAGTGGCCATACTCATATCGAATAAAATCAACTTAAAACCTAAGTTAATCAAAAGTGATAAAGAAGGACACTATATACTGTTAAGAGGCAACATTCACCAACAAGACATAACAATTATCAATTTGTATGCACCAAACAATGGTGGTGCCAAGTCATAAAACAAACTCTCCTCAAGTTCAAGAGTCATATAGGCTATAACACAATAATTACAGGTGACTTCAGCACACAACCCTCGCCATTGGACAGATCCTCTAGAGAAAATCTGAATTAAGAAACTATAGAATTCAATAGCACAATCAATAACCTAGACTTAACCAACATATATAGAATATATCAAACATCATAAAGTGGATACATGTTCTTCTCAGCAGCACATTGGTCCTACTCAAATATAGACCATATATTATGCCATATGGAAACTCTTAGTAAATATAAAAGTATGGAGATAATACCATGCACCATACCTGATCATAATGGAATGAAACTTGAAATTAATGATTGAAGAAGGAAGGAAAATTCTACATCACATGGAAAATGAACAATATGTTACTGAATAATCAATGGGTTACAGAAGACATAAAGGAGGAGATAAAAAATCTCTTAGAGACAAATGACAATACAGACACAACATACCGGATTCTGTGGGCAACAATGAAAGCAGTTTTAAGAGGGAAATTCATTTCTTGGAATTCTTTCCTCAAAAAAAGAAAAAAAACAACAAATAAATGATCTCACACTACATCTCAAAAACCTAGAAAAAAAAGAGCAAAACAACAAATGTAGTAGAAGACAAGAAATAATTAAAATTAGAGGAGAAATCAACAAAATTGAAACAAAAATAATTGAACAAATAAAAGTTGGTTCTTTGAAAATAAATTAAATCGACAGGCCCTTAGCCATGCTAATGAAGAGAAGTAGAGAGAGAACTCAAATTACTAACATATGGGATAAAAAAGGCAATATCACAACAGACACTACAGAAATACAGAAGATAATTCAAAAGTATTTTGAAACCCTATATTCCAATAAAACAGAAGATAATGAAGATATCGATAAATTTCTTATGTCATATGATCTGCCCAGATTGAGTCCGGAAGACACACAAAATTTAAATAGACCAATAACAAAGGAAGAAATAGAAGAAACCTTCAAAAGACTACCTACCAAAAAAAACCCTGGACCAGATGGTTATACAGCAGAGTTCTACAAAACGTTCAAAGATGAATTAATACCAATACTTTTCAAGCTATTTCAAAAAATAGAAAAAGAAGGAGTTCTTCCAAATTCATTCTATGAGGCCAACATCACCCTGATCCCAAAACCAGACAAAGACACTTCAAAGAAAGAAAACTACAGACCAATATCTCTAATAAACTTGGATGCAAAAATTCTCAATAAAATCCTGGCAAATCAAATACAAAAGCATATAAAAAAATTGTGCATCATGATCAAGAGGGATTCATCGCAGGGATGCAAGGCTGGTTCAATATACGGAAATCAATAAATACTATTCACCACATCAATAGACTTAAAGAGAAGAACCATATGATCATCTCGATAGATGCAGAAAAAGCATTCTACAAAGTACAGCATCCCTTTATGTTTAAAACTCTATAAAAACTAGGAATAACAGGAACTTACCTCAACATTGTAAAAGCTATATATGCTAAACCTTAGGCTAGCATCATCGTAAATGGAGAAAAACTGAAGGCATTCCCTTTAAAATCTGGAACAAGACAGGGATGCCATCTATCACCACTTCTATTCGATTTAGTTCTTGAAATACTAGCCAGAGCAATTAGACAGACAAAAGAAATTAAAGACTTAAAAATAGGAAAAGAAGAACTTAAATTATCGCTATTTTTGGATGACATGATAATATATTTAACAGACCCAAAAGGGTCTACAAAGAAACTGCTAGAGTTAGTAAATGAATTCAGCAAAGTGGCAGGATATAAAATCAACACGCATAAATCTAAGGCATTCCTGTATATCAGCAACAAAACTTCTGAAATTTAAATGAGGAAAACCACTCCTTTTACAGTATACTCAAAGAAAATTAAAAAACTTGGGAATCAACCTAACCAAAGAGGTGAAAGATTTATGCAATGAAATCTACAGAACCCTAAAGAGAGAGATAGAAGAAGATGTTAGAGGATGGAAAAGTATGCCCTGTACATGGATAGGCAGAAATAACATCATCAAAATGGCGATATTACCCAAAGTTCTCTACAGGTTTAATGCGATGCCAATCAAAAACCCAATGGCATTTCTTGTAGAAATAGATAAAGTAATCATGAATTTCATATGGAAAAACAAAAGACCCAGAATAGCGAAAGCAATTCTAAGCAGGAAGTGTGAATCCAGAGTTCAAACTGTACTACAAAGCAATAGTAACAAAAACAGTGTGGTACTGGTATCAAAACAGGCAGATGGACCAATGGTACAGAATAGAGGACACAGAGACAAATCCACAAAATTACAACTTTCTTATATTTGAAAAAGGGCCTAAAAGCATGCAATGGAAGAAGGATAGCATATTCAACAAATGGTGCAGGGACAACTGGAAATTCATATGCAACAAAATGAAACTGAATCCCTTTCTCTCACAATGCACAAAAGGTAACTCAAAATGGATCAAGGAGCCAGATATAAAATCAGAGACACTGCGTCTGATAGAAGAAAAAGTTGGCTACGATGTACATACTGTGGGGTTGGGCTCCAAATTCCTTAATAGGAAACCCATAGCCCAAGAGTTAATAAAAAGAATAAACAAATGGGACTTACTTAATCTAAAGAGATCTTTCTCAGCAAGAGAAAAAATAAGAGAGGTAAATAGAGAGCCTACTTCCTGGGAACAAATTTTTACCCCTTACACTTCAGATAGAGCCCTAATATCTAGAATATACAAAGAACTGAAAAAAATTAAACAATGAGATAACAAATAACCCAATCAACAAATGGGCCAAGGATCTTAACAGACACTTCACAGAGGAGGACATACAATCAATCAACAAGTACATGAAAAAATGCTCACCATCTCTAGCAGTCAGAGAAATGCAATCAAAACCACCCTAAGATACCATCTCACTCCAGTAAGATTGGCAGCCATTATGACGTCGAACAACAATAAGTGTTGGTGAGGATGTGGGGTAAAGGGTACACTTGCACACTGCTTGTGGGACTGCAAATTGGTGAGTACAATATGGAAAGCAGTATGGAGATTCCTGGGAAAGCTGGGAATGGAACCACCATTTGACCGAGATATCGCCCTTCTCAGACTCTTCCCTGAGGATGTTAATAGAGAGCAGTATAAGGATACTGCCACATCGATGATCATAGCGGCACAATTCACAATAGCTAGACTTTGGAACCAACCTAGATGCCCTTCAATAGACGAATGGATAATAAAAATGTGGCATCTATACACAATGGAGTATTACACAGCACTGAAAATGACAAAATCATAGAATTTGCAGGGAAATGAATGGCATTAGAATAGATTATGCTAAGCAAATCTATCCAATCCTTAAAAAACAAATGCCAAATGTTTCCTTTTATATAGAGAGAGCAAATAAGAACAGAACAGGGAGGAAGAACATGAGAAAAATATTAAAACTAAACAGAGATGAGTGGGGGGAGAGAAAGGGAGAGAGAAGGAAAAGCATATGGAAATGGTAGGAGACTACTCAATGTTACACAAAATTACATATAAGAGGTTGTGAGGCTAAAGAGGGGAAAACAAGGGAGAGAATTAAACAACAGCAGTGAGGTAGAGAGGGAAGATGGGAGGGGAGGGGGAATAGTAGGGGATAGGAAAGGTAGCAGAATACAACAATAACTAGTATGCTATTATGTAAAAACGTGAGTGTGTAACTGATGTGATTCTGCGATTTGTATTTGGGGTAAAAATGGGAGTTCATAACCCAATTGAGTCAAATGTATGAAAGATGATATATCATGAGTTTTATAATGTTTTGAACAACCAAAAATAAAAAGAATTGAATTTCCAATATTTGAGTCATTTAACAACTTTATTTTTTAATAAAATTGTCTTTTATTTGTTATCTTACTTGCTGGTATCTGCCTTTCAGTTTTAAAAAACTATGAGCTGTAGCCATTCATCCATGTAGTATGTAACAGAAAATTTTGAGTGTCTCCATGTTACCAGATTGGCAAGGCATCAAGGTTTCCTTCACAAACAAGGTGAAGGCTTTGCCATTAGAAATTTAACATTCTGCAAAAAATTTTTTTTAACTTTCCAATTAAATTTCCAAAAAAATTTAGAAAAAGAAGAATATAATCCCCACAGTAAGAAGGCCTCAAAGTGGAGAAGTGGAGCATTTACGGCAGGCCTATTTGATCACTCCTGGTTCACAGGAAGCATGTCCAATCCACCCTGACGTTAGGCAAATGAGGGGCAAGGGAGCTTATTTTGGGCACTGGTTTGGCTGTGCCCCTCATGGAAAACTCCATCCACAGGTTATGATGTGTGTCTATATGGAAGAAGATGAGAACCATGTGGGAGTGTTTTGGTTTTAATTGTGGTCATTTGTGTGGTAGTTGGAAGAGATGACTGGGTCCACCTGGGCTTGAACTCTGATGTGATTCCCCTTAGAGAATGAGATTTGGAACTAACTTCAGAGAAGTATTGCCATGAATGTTGTTGGGATTTCAGGAGGCCACACATGAGAGTCGCCCTTGGAAACTGAGGTCTAGGCCCAGGGAGGCATTCCAGAGAGCACTGGGAATCTCAGCTAGGATATCACAGGTTTTATTCTGAAAGACTAGGCAGCCATCGTTGAGAGTCAAAACACACATGACCTCACATTGTAGACCTCAATGGGCCTGGCTTCATGTGACAATTTGGCCACTCTTTGGGAAGCCTTGCCTGTGAGAGATCTCCAGATCCTTCATTAAAATGAGCTTCCTCAACATTTAATGGATCCTGAATGAATTGAAACCCACAGTACCAACAACTTCATCTGTGAAAAATAGTTAGATAAATACCATAAAATTTTAGAAATTCTCATGACCAGGTGGCACTGGAGAACCATTGGATGTCCTGTTGCTGATCATGAGTATACCAGACAGTGCCTTGATTGACTAGGTATCATGAAAATCATGTAGAACAGAGATGCCAGTAAGTTGGAGCCTGCTGAGTAGTGGGTCTAGAGCAGTGGTGTGCAGGTGTGTGATAAAACATCTCTGGTGGGGCCATGTGGATCTGCCATTGACTTTCAAATGCCTTGAGACAGACACGGTGCAGCCAGCAGACCCTTCTATATAAAGGCATCTTGTTATATGGAGATTTTTCACGGCAATGTTTAGAATCAGGTTGCTATGGTCAAGGGGCAAGGTATGTGGGATAGAAGCCTAGTTGGTGCATTCTCATGCAGACACTGACCCACCACACGTGACAGAACTCCCTCCAGCACTGTGTCCCACTTGAACTCCTTGTATTTCGTGAAGCAAATACCAAACTCCCAGTGCAGCAGCAAGAAACAAAACGAAAAGTCGAGGATGATCAAATGGCTTCACAGTCCACATGGGGAGACACTTAGCCCCAGTGGCCACAATTTAGCTACAAAGAGAGAATTTAGCACTGCTGCCTCATGTTCATTGGAAAATAAGAAACCATGTCCTCCTGGTCACATAGATGCAGACCTAGCTTTGATGGTCTCACTACATCGGAAGTTAAAGCTCCTGAAAACAACATATATTTCAAGTGCCCAAGCTCAGAGGCAATTTCTCAAGAAGTGTTTAGGTCAGCAGATCTCCATGTTTGTGGAGTGTTTACCATGTCACTTACTTTTGGAAACTGCTCTATCAACTCCAAGGTTGTGAACTCCTGAGCATTTTCCATTCTAAATATATATTCACAGATTTTCTAACTCTTCTCCTCTAATTCTGACTTACTTGGGGTGAAGGGAATGTCAAGTCATTGTTCTGGATGAGAGAGAGAAGATTTTGTTTAGCACATATTTGCATAAACATTGGATTCATTTTACGATTTTCTGTTTGAAATACTGAATCCCTGACACTAACCCATACCCTACTAAACTCTGACTACTAATCCTAATATAATGGAGAAAAATAACCCAAACAGGATAGAAATACAAGCATTTCAGAGGAAGCATGGTGTATAGTTGGACTTACCTTTTGCATGATATAAGGTAGGAGTTATAAATCTAATCAATTATTTGTTGAAATAATTCTCCATGTGTTTTTAAAGTTAAGAAATATGTGAATTCCTGTCTCCCTTTCTCTGTAGCCTATTAAGCAAATGTATTTTTATATGCACAAATAGAATCCTACCTGGTTTCACATGTACATTTTTGTGAGGTGGCTGACTTGGCAGATACAAATTGTGAGAAGAGATCACTCCTCCTAAACGCTGTTTTAACAGAAAATTCAACCCATGAGTGAGCTTCCTAGATGAACAACACTATACATATATTACTGTTCAGTAAAATGAATATTTTGGGATATGCGGATGAGTTATTTTTCATGATGAATTTCAATTGGCATATATATTGCTACATTATAATGTGTGTGTGTTTGTGTGTCTATATATATATATATATATATATATATATATATATATATATTCTCCAGATTTACCAAAATATGAAATATATGTGTCTTCTTATACACCGCCTGAATTCATTCATATTCATATATGTGGATTTATAATCAACTTTTAACAAGTTTATTCTCAGAAATATACATCCACTGAAATACATATTTGTTTCCTAGTACTGAAAACTAACTTCAGGGAAGGGTGCTTACAAATCGTAATATTTCTACAGTAACTGACCAAGTTTAACATCAATGCAAGTAGATTCCTATTGGATATGATGTGTTTATTAAAGTTCATTTTTATTCAAACCTGGTACGTTATTATTTCTTCAGTTTATAGACATCATAAAATATATCCTTTCATTCACAAATTCACAAATTTATAAACATTTGGTTCACTTTCAATCACTTCCTCCTTCAGAACACTTATATTTCTCCATGTTTCTTGACTCGTCTTTTCACTAGACTTCTTTCTAAACACATTATTTTCGATTCCATAATCATTTTTGAAGCAAAACTCATTCACTATTCATGATAAACGGTAACCCTAAGATAACCATTAGATATGTAAGTGGTTGGAATGAATGTATGTATATCAATAAATGATTTCTTCTATTTTTTCAGATATCAATACAATCCATTATTTAAATTTGGAACCAGTCATATAATTTATTCACATTATGGTCTATTAATGCATCATCTCTATATTCATCAACACAGGGAAAGCCTATTAGTATCCCCAGTACTAATTTATATCTTTTCAAAATATTTCCCCCAGAAATGGTGGAAGAAATACTCATGTCACCTGATCTTCATATACATATTATCACAGTAATATTTTGGACACAAAATGCGAAGGTCACCCTTATGATTGTACCAAAGCCTCAATGGAATGTGAACATGGATTACTAAATATATCCATGTCCAGGTTGCCTAATGCTCTCAAATGTCAATCTTATTGGTGACTACAAATTTGTTTCTTCTTAAGATTATGTATTCAACCTCAACCCTGTTGAAAATCTCTAATCCTATCATGTTATACTTTGCCAGATTTCCTAATGTCTCTATTGATGTCTGCTTTCCTACATATTTTCCCCAGTTCATCATTGTGCCTGACTCTTCACATATGGTGTCATTTATATTCACTCTCTAACCAAAACCCTATTGCTAAAGAACATTTGGTCCAAATCCTAGACTCACTCTTCCTCCTAAACCTACTGACTATCTTCCTAATCCTACACACAATCCCATTTTGACTGGATGTTCTCTTCTACATTTAATCATCTGAGGTACAGGGTCTTATGCCATTGTATATCAGTTTAACTGAGACCTCGGTGCAAAACATAACTCAAGCTAAGGATCCCAATCAAGGGTCCAAATCCTTCTGGGCTTCAAATATTACCTAGATTTCTGTTTTCATACTTATGTTTTCCCTCTATATTCTTATAAATATCGCTGGTTCCCAATACAATTATTCATCCAGCAGAATGATTTCCAACCCAAATCGAACATGCTATTAACCCTGACCATACAATATTCCCTCAATCTCACTTTACAGAAGAGCAGGGACAAAGTTGGTATTACAATACAGGAAGTTAGGAGATCTTCCACCTGCTGAGTACCTCAAAATCCATGCAGAAATTATCCCTGGAGAAGATGCAGGCAGCTATGAAGGACCTGAGAGAACAAAAGTCATATTCCATGGCAAACAATATGGTCAGGATGAAAGGATGTGTCTGAGTCATCCTCTCTATTTTTAATGCAGGGAAGATGGACCAAAGCAGGCCTGTGTGGAGAGCTGTTCCCAGGTGACTATGGTTTCTATACCATTCTACCATGTGAAAGTATCACAGGAAGTAGGGCAGCCTCCATGTCAGGAGACAATAGGAAGAAACTGTTAGGACAAAGTGGTGGCCAAGACAGTGACCTCATTCATTTTCTGAAGGTAGTGACCTCACCTCACTTCCTTGTTGATGGAGGTCTCTGAATTTTGTGATCCAGGAAGCCAGGCACCCTGAGCCAGTCCCAGTCGCAGTCACAGTGGGCTCATTTCTTTGGATTTACCAAGGACAGAGTCAGTCTTTCTTGGTACCTACTGATGTAAGGGTTGCCAAATACCAAGAAAGCTCTGAAGAGGGGTCTTTCCTGAGAGCATAGGAATTGGCTCAACACTGCCTCCTTATAAATTCACAGATTTGACGAAGGAGACCAGATCTGAGACAGAAAGGCCATTTCTGGGTTACATCGTATGTCCTACCAGTCAGAGGACACTCCAGATAGTCACAGACCTACTTGGAAGAAGGAGGTGCATTTGTGGGTGTTGGTTTGTGTTTGTGTTTTTTTCTCATGATCTGAGAATAGGTAAAAAAGGAGGTTTGTTTGGTATGGAGTGGACTGTTTCTAGTAAGTCATTTGACAAGGAGACTGTTTCTGTGTCTGTGTATCCCACTGTGTTTTTCTTTGTAGATATTAGAAAAGAAAATAGCTCATTGGGTGTGTCCTGTCTAGTAGAAAACTTCCCAGTATGCATCCTTCCCAATTAATGAATGGACTGAGGCTTGCCTTATCCATGGGCAACACCTGCTATCTACCTATGTTCTCATTATTTTCCTGAATTCTGGCCACTCTAAAGATTAGTATCATGTATTTTTGTACAAGATACGTACCACCTCCAAGCTCTGTGACATAGCCATGTACTGGATAGCTGAAGGGAATGGCGAGCATCTCAGAAAACTCACATATCAGAGTAACCAGGAAAGTCTCCTAGGAGAAACCCTGCTTGGGGGCTTTTGATTACCTATTGTTCTGTTGCTCTGAATGTCAGAAAGGTCTTTGCCTCAGGCCAAACCTTAGTGAAGCCTGAAGAAAAGAGTTTTCAAATGGAAATGAATGGGAATCACCTGTGGCTTTTTACTTCATTGCTTTGGAAAGGGATTTGTCTGAATCAGCCTCTTGGCCCTGTGTGAGCCTGTGGTTTAGATTTTCAGCACCTGATGTATCTAGAGAAAGATCCCATGTGGGCATCCAAAACCAAAATGGAAAAAAAGATCAGTCATTGTACATGAAGCCTCTCGCCTTCCTTTGTAATATTAATGACCTCCATCAAGTGAGAATAGGGATCATTTGTGTCAAATGAGTTCTTCAAAGCCCTGCAGAGGCTGGACAATAGGTGCTTGCGTTTTCTCATGACTCCAATTCACACAAAGAATCTATACCCCACAGTCAGTAGGCCTCAAATTTGAGAAGTGGAGCAGTATTAACAGCAGTCCTATATGATCACTTCTGTTTCACAGGAATGTTGTCCAGGCCACCCTGAGTTTAGGCAAATGAGGGGCAAGTGAGATTATTTTTGACACTGTCTTGGGCTGTGCCCCTCATGGAAACCTCAAGCTAGAGGTTATGATTAGTGTCTATATAAAAGAAGAAGAGGGCCCTGTGGGAGTGTTTTGGTTTTAATTGTCATCATTTGTGTGGCAATTGGAAGAGATGCCTGGGTCCACCTGGGCTTGAATTCTGTTGTGATTCCCCTTAGAGACTGAGTTGTGGAACTGAGCTCAGAGAAGTATTGCCATGAATTGTGTTGGGATTTTTGGAGGCCACGCATGAGATTCGCCATTGGAAACTGAGATCTAGGCCCAGGGTGACTTTCCACAGAGCACTGGGAATCTCAGCCAGGATATCACAAGATTTTATTTTGAAAGATTGTCAGCCATAGTTGAGAGTCAAAACACACATGGAATTCACATTGTAGACCTCAATGGGCCTGGCTTCATGTGACCTTTTGCCCACTCTTTGGGAAGCCTTGCCTGTGAGAGTTCTCCAGACCTTTCATTGAAATGAGATTCCTCACCTTTTAATGGTTCCTGTATAAATTGAATCCCACAGTGCCTCCAACTTCATTATTGAAAAATATCTAGATAAATACCATGAATTTTTTGAAATTACCATGACCAGGTTGCACTGGAGAACCTCTGGATGTCCTGTTGCTGATCATGATTGTACCAGACAGTGCCTTGATTGACTGGGTTTCATGGAAAAAGTGTAGAACATAGATGCCAGAAAGTTGGAACCTGCAGACTAGTGGGCCTAGAGCAGTGGAGTGTAGGTGTGTGAAAAAAACATTTCTGGTGGGGCCACGTGGATCTGCCATTCGCTTAGCAATCACTTGTGACTGACATGGTACAGCCAGCAGACTGTATGTAAAGGCATCTTATTATATGGAGAGGATTCCTGCCAATGTCCAGAATCAGGTTGCTATTGTCAAGTTGAAAAGCTATGTGGGATTGAAGCCCCACTAGTGCATTTTAGTAACCCATCACACGTGAGAGTACATCCTCCAGCACTGAGTCCCAGTAGAACTCCTTGTATTTCGTGAAGCCAATACCAAACTCACAGTGCAGCAGTAAAAAACACCATGAAAGTGGATAATGTCCAAATGGCTTTTCAGACAACACAGTTAGATACTTAGACCCCAGTGGCCAAAGTTTACCTACGAAGAGAGAATTCAGCACTGCTGCCTCATGTTCACTAGAAAATAAAAAAAACATGTCATCCAGGTCACATAGATGGAGACCCAGAATTGATGGTCTCACTACAAAGAAAGCTAAAGCTCCTGACAACAACATATATTTTAACTGCCCAACCTCAGAGGCAGTTTCTCAAAAAGGCTAGCAGAGCTCCATGTTTGTGGAGTGTTTACCCTCTCTCTTTTTGTAACCCGTTCTACCTCCTACAAGTTTGTGAACTCCTGAGCATTTTCCTTTCCACATATGTATTCACAGATTTTCTAACTTTTCTCCACTAATTGTGTCTTATTTGGGGCGAAGGTAATGTCAAAGCATTGTTCTGGATGAGAGTGGGAAGATTTTTGTGTAGCACATATTTGCATACACATTAGATTCATTTTCCTATTTTCCATTTGAAATACTGAATCCCTGAACCTACCCCATACCCTACTAGACTCTGACTACTAATCAAAATATGATGGAGAAAAAGAAACTTAACAGAATAGAAATACAGGCCTTTCATAAGAGTCATGGTGTATACTTGGACTTGCCTTCGGCTTTATCAATGGTATGTGTTATAAATCTAGTCAACTTTTCATTGTAATACTTCTCCAAGAGTTTTTAAAATTAACACATATGTAAATTTCTGTCTCACTTTCTCTGTAGCCTATTCATCACATGTATTTTTTAATGCATCTTTAGAATTCTACCTGGTATCACATGTACATTCTTGTGAGCTTGCTTATTTTGGAAGATACAAATTGTGAGAAGAGATCGCTCCCTCTAAATACTGATGGAACTGGAAATTCTACCTATGGGTGAATTTCCTAGATGAACAGTATTATGCATAAATAAATGTTCAGTAAAATGAATATTTTTGGATACGTGGATGATATCTATTTTATTATGATTTTCGAATGGCATATATATTGCTACATTTTAATGTCTGTGTATGTGAGTATCTAATTATCTATCTATCTATCTATCTATCTATATAGATATAAATATCTACTCTTTAGATTTTCCAAAATATGAAATATATGTGTCTTATTATACACTTTCTAAATTCACTCATGTGTGTGTATGTGGATTTATAATCAAATTTTTACAAAATAATTCTTAGAAATATTCATCCACCTTAAATACATATTTATTTCCTAGTACTGAAAACTAAATTCAGTGAATGGTGCATACAAATCGTAATATTTCCACAGTGACTGACCCAGTTTCACATCAATGCAAGTAGACACCTATGGGACCATGATGTGTCTTTGGAAGTTCATTTTTATTCCACACTGATACATTACTATTTCTGCAGTTTATGGACATTATAGGATATATCCTTTCATCCACAATTTCACAAATTTATAGGCATTTGGTTCACTTTCAATCACTTCCTACTTCAGAACACATGTATTCCTCCATGTTTCTTGACTGTTCTTTTCATAAGATTCTTTCCAAACACATTATTTTTGATTTCCATAATCATTTTTGAAGCAATACTCAGACACTCTTCATGATAAACCATAATGCTAATATTACCATTAGATGTATAACTGGTTAGAATGAATTTATGTATATCAATATAAAATTTCCTATATATTTTCAGATATCAATTCAATCCATTATTTAAAGTTTGAACCAGTTATATTATTTATTCACAGTATGGTCTATTAAGGCATCATCTCTATATTCATAGACCGATGGTATACCTATTTGTATCCCCAATACTAATTTATAAGTCTTTAAAATATTGCTTTAAGAATTGGTGGAAGAAATACTCTAGTCACCTGATATACATACACATTTTATCACAGTAATATTCCTGACACAAAATGCAACGGACACACTTATGATTGTACCAAAGCCTATATTGAAAGTGAGCATGTATTACTAACAACATCCAAGTCCTGATTAACTAATGACCTCAAATATCATTCCTATTGGTGACTACATATTTGTTTTTTTCCTAAGATTAAATATTGAATCTGAACCCTGTTAAAAATGTCTTATCCTATCACTCACTTTGTACTTTGCCTGATTTCCTAATGTCTCTATTGATATCTGATTTCCTACACATTTTCCCCAGTTAATCACTGTGACTGACTCTTCAAATATGCTGACATTTACTTTCACTCTTTAACAAAAACCCTATATCTAAAGAACATTTGGTCCAATTCCTCGACTCACTGAAATGGGTTCTTCAAAGCCCTGCAGAGGGTAGCCCATAGGTGCTTGATTTTCTCATGACCCCAATTCACATAAAGAATCTATGCCCCACAGAGAGTAGGCCTCAAATTGGAGAAGTAGAGCAGTATTAATGGCAGGCCTATTTGATCACATCTGGTTCACAGGAAGGGTTTCCAGGCCACACTGAGTTTAGGCAAATAAGGGGCAAGTGAGCTTATTTTGGACACTTCCTTAGGCTGTGCCCCTCATGGAAACCTCCAGCAAGAGGTTATGATGAGAGTTTATATTGAAGAAGATGAGGGCCATGTGGGAGTGTTTTGGTTTAATTGTGGTCATTTGTGTGGTGGTTGGAAGAGATGACTGGGTCCGCATGGACTTCAACTCTGGAGTGATTCCCCTTAGAGACTGAAATGAACTCAGAGAAGTATTGACATGAATTGTGTTGGGATTTTAGGAGGCCACACATGAGAGTTGCCCTTGGAGACTGAGATCTAGGCTCAGGATAGCTTTCCAAAGAGCACTGGGAATCTCAGGCAGGATATCACATGACTTTATTCAGAAAGACGTGGCAGCCATTGTTGAGAGTCAAAACACACATGGACCTCAATTGTAGACCTCAATGGGCCTGGCTTAATGTGACCTTTTGGCCACTCTTTGGGAAACCTTGCCTCTGAGAGTTCTCCCGAGCTTTAATTGAAATAAGCTTCCTCACCATTTCATGGTTCCTGAATAAATTGAAAGCCACAGTGCCTCCAACTTCATCCTTGAAAATTGGCTAGATAAATACCATGAATTTTTTAAATTTCCATGAACAGATGGCACTGGAGAACCTTTGGATATCTGTTGCTGATCATGAGTGTACCAGACATTGCATTGATTGACTGGGTTTCATGAAAATGGTGAGAACAGAGGTGCCAGAAAGTTGGAGCCTGCTGATTAGTGGGCGCAGAGCAGTGGTGGGCAGGTGTATGATAAAACATCTGTGGTCGGGACACGTGGTTCTGCCATTGGTTTCCGAATGACTTGTGACTGACATGTTGCAGCCAGCAGAACCTTACAAGTAAAGGGACCTTGTTATATGGAGAGGTTTCAGGGCAATGTTCAGAATCAGGTTGCTATGGACATGGGTGCAAGCTTTTTGGGATAGAAGCCTGGTTGGTGCATTCTCCTGCAGACCCTCACCCACTACACGTGAGAGTACTCCCTCTAGCACTGTGTCCCAGTTTTTCTCCTTGTATTACGTGAAGCCAATACCAAACTCCCAGTGCAGCAGTAAGAAACACCACGAAAAGTGGAGTATGACCAAATGGCTTCACAGATCACATGGTTAGACACTTAGACCCCAGTGTCCTCAGTTTACTAACAAAGGGAAAATTCAGAACTTCTTCCTCATGTTCAATAGCATATAAGGAACCATGTCATCCAGGTCACATAGATGCCGACCCAGGTTTGATGGTCTCAATACAAAGGAAGCTAAAGCTCCTGACAACAACAAATTTTTAAGGGCCCAAACTCAGAGGCAGTTTCTCAAAAACTCATTAGGCCACCAGAGTTCCATGTTTGTGGAGTGTTTACCCTGTACCTTACTTTTGGAAATTCCTCTACCACCTCCAAGGTTGTGAACTCCTGAGCATTTTCTTTTCCAGATATATATTCACAGATTTTCAAACTCTTCTTCACTAATTGTGTATTACTTGTGGCGAAGGAAATATCAAGGCATTGTTTTGGAGGACAGTGGGAAGATTTTTGTCTAGCAAATATTTGCATACACATTAGATTCATTTTCCTATTTTCCATTAGAAATACTGAATCCCTGTCACTAACCCATACCCTACTAGACTCTGACTACTAATCTTAATATGATGTAGAAAAAGAAACCTAACAGAATAGAAATACAGGCCGTACATAGGAGGCATGGTGTATACTAGGACTTGCGTTCTGCTTTATCAAGTGTATGTGTTATAAATCTAGTCAACTTTTTATTGTAATACTTCTCCATGAGTTTTTAAAGTTAACACATATGTACATTTCTGTCTCCCTTTCTCTGTAGAGTATTCATCTCATGAAATTTATTATGCATATTTAGTATCCAACCTGGTATCACACGTACATTCTTGTGAGCTTGCTGTTTTAGGATGATACAGATTGTGAGAAGAGATCACTGCCCCTAAATACTGATGGAACTGAAAATTCAACATATTGGTGAATTTCCTAGATGAACAGCATTATACATAAGTCCATGCTCAGTAAAAAGAATATTTTTGGATATGAGGATGATATATATTTCATAATGAATTTTGACTGGCATACATAATACTACATTTTAATGTCTGTGTTTGTATCTATATATATATTTTTTTTCTCCAGATTATTCAAAATATGAAATATATGTGTCTTATTATACACTCATTAATTTAACTCATGTTCCTATATGTGGATTTATAATCAAATTTTCACAAGATTATTCTCAGAAATATTCATCCACATGAAATACATATTTATTTCCCAGTACTGAAAACTAACTTAGGTGAATGGTGCTTACAAATCCTAATATTTGTACAGTAACTGACCCAGTTTAACATCAATGCAAGTAAAATCCTATGGGACATGATGTGTATTTTGAAGTTCATTTTTATTCAACACTGGTACATTACAATTTCTTCAGTTTATGGACATCATAGGATAATACTTTTCATCCACAAGTTCACAAATCTGTACGCATTTGGTTCACTTGCAATTACTTGCTGCTTCAGAACATATGTATTCCTCCATGTTTCTTGACTGTTCTTTGCATGAGATTATTTCCAAACATATTATTTTCGATTTCCATAATCATTTTTGAAGCAAAACTCCCACACTCTTCATTATAAACCATAATGCTAAAATTACCATTAGATGTATAACTGGTTAGAATGAACTTATGTATATCAATATAAGATTTCCTATATATTTTCAGATATCAATTCAATCAATTATTTAAAGTTTGATCCAGTTATATTATTTATTTACAGTATGGTCTATTAAGGCATCATCTTTATAATCATAGGCACAGGGTACACGTACTTGTATCCCCAATACTAACTTATCAGTCTTAAAATGTTGCTTTCAGAAATAGTTGAAGAAATACTGTAGTCACCTGATATACATTTACATTTCAACACAGTAATATTCCTGACAAAAAATGCAAAGGACACCCTTATGATTGTACCAAAGCCTAAATTAAATGTGAGCATGTATTACTAACAACATCCATGTCCTGATTAACTAATGATCTCAAATATCATTCCTATTGGTGACTACATATTTGTTTCTTCCTAAGATTATATATTCAAACTCAGCCATGTTAAAAACATCTTATCCTATCACTCACTTTGTACTTTCCCTGATTTCCTAATGTCTCTATTGATATCTGCTTTCCTAAACATTTTCCCCAGTTCATCACTGTGACTGACTCTTCACATATGCTGACATTTACATTCACTCTCTAACCAAAACCCTATATCTAAATAACTTTTCTAACTATCTCTTTTTGTCTGGACGATCTCTTCCTCATTCAGTCATCCAAGGTACAAGGTCCTATACCATTGTATATCGATTTATCTGACACAACTTTGCGGAAATTATTCAAAGCTAAGTATCCCAATCAAGGGCCCAATGTTCATCTGGGTTTGAAATCTTTCCTAGATTTCTGTTTTCATACTTATATTACACCTATATATGCTTGTAATATCAGAGGTTCCCAATACCATTATTCATCTCACAGAATGATTCGTAACCCAAATCGAACATGCTATTAAACCTAACCATGCACTGTTCCCTCAATTTAACTTTATGAAGAGCAGGGACAGAGTTGGTGTTATAATACAGGTAGATAGGGGATCTTCCACCTGTTGAGAACCTCAAGTTCCATGCAGAAATAAACCCTGGAGAAGATGTAGGCAGCTATGAAGAACCTGAGAGAGCAACAGATATCTTCCTTGGTAAAATACCTGGTCAGGATGAAGCGATGTGTCTGAATAAGCCTCTCTCTTCTTAATGTAGAGAAGATGGACCAAACCAGGTCTGTGTGGAGAGCTGTTAACATGTGCCTATGGTTGATATACCATTCTATCTTGTGAATGTGACACAGGAAGTAGGGGAAGCCTCTCTCTCATGGGACCCTTGGAAGCAAATGTTAGGATAAAGTGGTTGCCAAGATAGTGACCTCATTCAGTTCCTGAAGGAAGTGACCTACCTCACTTCCTTGGTGATGGAACTCTCTGAACTTGGGATCCAGGAAGCCAGGCACTCAGAGCCAGTCCCAGTCCCAGTCCCAGTGGGTTCACTTGTTTGGATTTACCAAGGACAGAGTCGGTCTTTCTTGGTACATACTGATGTGTGGATGGCTAAATGCCAGGAAAGCTCTGAAGAGGGGCCTTTCCTGAGAAAGCAGGTAGTGACTCACTGATTGATGCTGACAACTTTACAGAGTTGGTAAAGGAGACCTGATCTGAGACAGGAAAGTCCATTTTGAGGGAGCAGAGTAAGGCCCACCAGTCTGAGGACACTCTGGATAGTCACAGACCTACTTGGGTAATGGAGGTGCATTTGTGGGTGTGGGTGTGAATTTGTAGTTTTGTATCATGTTCTGAGAATAGGTAGGAAAGGCAGTATGTTTGGTTTGGAGTGGACTGTTTTTGGTAAGTCATTTGACATGGCGAGTGTTTCTATGTTTGTGTTTCCCACTTTTTCCGTGGTTGTAGATATTAGAAAAGTGAATGCATCAATGGATGTGTCCTGTCTAGTAGAAAGCATCTCAGCACACATCCTGCCCAATTTATGAATGGACTGTGGCTTGCCTTATATGGGCAACACCTACTTCTTTCCTTAGTTCCTGTTTTCTTCCTGAATTCTGGCCACTCTCCAGAATAGGCTCATGTTTTTTTGTCCAAGATATGGACCTCTGTCGAGTTCTGTGACATGGCCATGTACTGGATAGATAAAGGGAATTGGGAGCATCTCAGAAAACTCGGATATCAGTGTGACCAGTAAAGTCTCAGTAGAGAAACCCTGCTTTGTGCCTTTTGCTAACCTACTGTTCTGTTGACCTGAATGTCAGGAAGGTCTTTTCCTCAGGCCACCAGTTTGTGAAGCCTGAAAAAAACTGCTTTCAATTGGAAATGAATGAGCATCACCTGTGGCTCCTTGCTTAATTGCTTTGGAAAGGGATGTGTCTGAATCATCCTTTCGGCTCTGAGAGAGGCTGTGGCTTTGATTTTCAGCACCTGATGGATCTAAAGAAAGATCCCATGTGTGCATCCAAAACCAAAATGGCAAAAAGATCAGTCATTGTGGATGAAGTCTCTTGCTTCCTCTGTTAGGTTCCTGACCTCCATCAAGTAAGTAGAGGGATCCTTTGAGACAAATAAGTTCTTCAAAGCCCTGCAGCAGTGCTTGGGTTCTCACATGACTCCAAATCACATAAAGAATCTATACCTCACAGTCAGTAGGCTTCAAAATGAAGAAACAGAGCAGTATTACTGGCAGGCCTATTTGATCAATCCTGGTTTACAGGAAGGGTGTCCAGGAAACCCTGACTTTAGGAAAATGAGGGGAAAGGGAACTTATTTTGGACACTGTCTTGGGCTGCGCCCCTTATGGAAACCTCCAGCCAGAGGTTATGATGAATGTCTACATGGAAGAAAATGAGGGCCATGTGGGAGTATTTTGGTTTTAATTGAACATATTATTAACCCTAACCATACACTGTTCCCTCAATCTAAGTGTTCAGAAAAGCAGGGAAAGATTTGGTCTTACAATACATGAATGCAGGGGATCTTCCACCTGCTGAAAACTTCAAAGTTCCATGCAGAAATGATCCCTGGAGAAGACGTAGGCAGCTATGAAGGACATGATAGAGCAAAAGGCATCTTCCATGGCAAACAACCTGGTCAGGATGAAGGGTTGTGTTTGAATCAGATTCTCTCTTCTTAAGGTAGAGGAGATGAACCAAACTAGGCCTTTGTGGAGAGCTGTTCCCAGGTGACTATGGTTTCTATACTATTCTAACTTGTGAAAGTGTCACAGGTAGTAGGGACATCCTCCATGTTATGAGACCTTAGGAAGCAAATGTTAGGACAAATTGGTTGCCAAGGCAGTGACCTCATTCAGTTACTAAAGGAAGTGACCTCACCTCACATCCTTGTTGATGGAACTCTCCAAATTTGGGTTCCAGGAAGCCAGGCACCACGACCCAGTCCCAGCACCAGTTCCAGTGTTCTCACTTGTTTGGATTTTCCGAGGACAGAGTCAGTCTTTTGTGGTACCTACTTATGTGAGAATGGCCAAATTCCAGAAAAATTCTGAAGAGGGGCTCTTCCGGAGAAAACAGGTAGAGGCTCACTGCTGGCTCCTGAAAACTTCACAGAGTTGACCAAGGAGCCCAGATCTGAGACAGGACAGACCATTTCTGGGGAACATAGTATGGCCCTCCGGTCAGAGGACACTCTGGATAGTTCCAGACCTACTTGGGGGAAGGAGGTTCCTTTGTGGTTGTGGGTATGGGTTTGTGGTTTTTTCTTTTGTTCTGAGAATAGTTAGGAAAGGGGGTGTGTTTGGTTTGGAGTGGAGTGTTTCTAGTTAGTCCTTTGACAAGGCGAGTGTTTTTAGGTCTGTGTATCCCACTGTGACCGTGGTTGAAGACATTAGAAAAGAGAATGCCTCAATGGGTGTATCCTCTCAAGGAGAAAACTTCCCAGCATTCATCCGGCACAATTTATAAATGGAGTGTGGCTTGCCTTATTAATGGGCAACACCAACTATCTTCCTACGTTCCTGTTTTCTTCCTGAATTCTGGCCACTCTCCAGAATAGGCTCATGATTTTGTGTCCAATATATGAACCACTTCCAAGATCTGTGACATGGCCATGTACTGGATAGCTGAAGGGAATGGCAAGCATCTCAGAAAACTCAGATATCAGTGTAGCCAGTAAAGTCTCAGTGGAGAAACCCTGCTTTGGGCCTTTTGATTACCTATTGTTATGTTGCCCTGAATATCAGGAAAGTCTTTGTCTCAGGCCACCCCTTTGTGAAGCCTGAAGAAAACAGTTTTCACATGGTAATGAATGGGCATTACCTTTGTGTTTACAATAAAACCTTCACAGATTTGGCTCTCATTAAGTTAAAAATACTTTTAGATTGTATCTCAGTGTAAAAAGTAACATGGAACTGTACATATCTTATTGATAACAAGTCCAATTATAGAACACAAATGATATAGATAAATCTCCAACATGTTTTTCTTTTAAGCCTAGAATTACCATACAACCTTAGAACACCAGCTTGATACAATGGTCTTTGGAAGCTTCTTCCTTACAGACTTGTATACCTGGAAGATATGAACACATTAACACCACAATTACATTGATGTTTTTGTATTAAACAAGTTTAGATTTTAAAGAAATAACATGGCACAATTTTATAAAAACAGTACTTGTTTTACCAGCTGTTAATTTTTTTAAGATTACTTGCTCAAAACTTACACATATAACCAAGTTACACAAACCTTTTTTTATTATTTACTTATACCCTTTTAATTACTTAATCATATAGACTCTCTTATCCAGAAACACATTTTTCCTCTATTAGATCTATATCTGGAACCTTCTAGTTTCTCTTTTTCATCTACTAACCTTTTCTGTTCACATTTCAATACAATACTTGTAAATTTCTGAATTTAGGCAGATTATTTTATAGACATCTACATTTTATTAGGGCCTTTTTGAAAACCTAGAAAACTTATAGGCCTAATTTTAAAGACATCTTTATTTTTATCTGTTTACCCAATTTGAATTAAAACATATGAATCAAGTGAATCAAAGACATTCGGATACATTCTAAATTTTTCATGAGTGCTCCTCATCTGTCAATTGTCATATCACTGCATGATATATGGACATACACACATACAGACATACCAACATACAACACGTAACACAAATGTAACACATAACACAATAGTAAAAGCCTTGTAGCTTTTTCAGGTGAAATCTCCATTGAAATGCTAAAAACTCCAGAGTCGATCAAAAATAGAACTGATCAGAAAACATTAACCCATCAGCAGAATCAAGATCATGAGCTCAAAAAAAAAATACAGAATCTAAGAAAAGCAAGAGTCCTAAAAAAGATGACTGGCCAGTAATTAGTAAATACCGTATAATATAATTTTTTGGTTAGGTCTAGTTTGAGTTCAGGTAAAAAGACACATTTACTCTTTTTTATCTGTCTCCTGCTGAGTGCTGCAGGCTTCTTTTATTTGCATATCAACTTAAGTCCTGGCTGAGGTCTGGAAAACTGAAAAGACTGGAATTCGTAGCAGAAACCTCAGGCCTAAGGCATTTTAGCTATAAGTCATAATTTCCAGGTTTGGATGTTGAAAATTTTGATGCAAGTTTAAGATGTAATTCTCAAAATTTTATATCTTTAGATTTTTCTACACTAGAAAAACTTGCTCACACAAAACTGAAAATAGGATCATTTTTTGATAATATTAAAGCCACGATCAGAAGAAGTTTCTATAGTATCGTTAAGCCCCTTTCTTTGTTATGAAGTTTCTAATAGTATTAAGTTACATTAAATTGGCTGAAAATTTTTTAAAAAGAACCACACACTACCATGGGTATCCGAAATTAAGCTTTAAAAATTTCCAAGACTGTTGCTAATTAATGTCATTTCAATAAGCCAGACCAACGTTTTAATTTAGTACCATTTTTTAAAATCTTACACACTGATGGGAATAGATACCATATCATAATTTATTATCTCTTCCCAAGTTAATGCACTGGTATATCTAGTGAAATTTTTTCAGGCTGCCTAGTTCAAAATTAAAACTCTTTAATTATTTTTTATCCTAAGTATTTAAGTTTCCTAGCATGAACTACCTGAAATCAAACTAAACAATTGTTTAAACCCAACTTTTAACTGTAACATAGTGCAATGCTTTAGAAACCCATTTAGATACGAGATGGTTAAAATAAAAAAAAAATCATTTTTAGATACACATTCACCCTAGATCATCCCCAAGAAACAATCTATAATATCAACATATTAATGCATTCATTGTCCCTTTTGTTAAGTAAACAGAGGTGGAGAAATCCTTAAAGTGCACGTAAGGAATAAGGGAGTTCCCCACAGCAAAATGGCTCTGTCAGCTGCTGGGAGTCCCTTAGCCTCACCATTTACTTACAGGATTAGTTCCTCTGGTTTGCTTTGACCCCAGGCACCAGGCATATTCTATGTCTCCCTACTTTGCAGTAGTCAGCTCCCAAAAATTTCATCCTCTGCTTGCAGTTGTTTTGAGTGCTAGGCTTCCCCAAGAGGGCAGAGTGGGGTTTATTTAAAGTCCCCTCTGGGGTGTCAAAATTTATGACTGAAGGCTTGGTTCCCATCCCAAAGCCAATTAATGCCAATTTAATAATGAGGACAGGGTTTTGAGAAAAGTTTAAGCGAGATATCAAAGTTCTTTGACCCCAGACATTTCCCTCTGCAGTGGGCATGCTCAAGCCAACTACGGGAAGAAAAGAAATCACTGCTTCCGTAATCTTGCTTAACAAAGGGGAGTAAAGTTTATCAAAGTTCTTTAAAACACAGCTAAGAGAGGTGCAAAAGGTGAGAACAGAAAAACTGGCGGTTCTATTGACTTTTGGTCCCTCATAGGAGAAGCATTAGTTTAAAATTTAGCTAAAGTAACTTCCACATATGTAAGGCAGGTTGGAACTCGGGACTCTGCATCGGTCCAAACAATGCCATCACATTTAACAGAAACACAGATAAAAAGACACACAAAGACCATCATGCAGCTCCCGTTTGTTCACAACCCCAAGATCTACAATCTTGTGACTCAGGGAGAATGGAGGGAAGAGGGGAAGGAGTAGAAGGTTTGAGTGATAGGATCCTGGGTGACGGTGTCCGATTGGAGGCAGGGACCAGGAAAGGCTTCAAGGACAGAGGCATGGAATGGCTTTGTCCCATAATGAGAGTTTCTCAAACAGAGACAAGGACAATACAAACGTGACACAAACATGTACACACAGGTAACATTTAACACGAGTTCAGAAGTAAAGATTAGAACCTAGTAACTGGCAAAACCTGATGGGTTAGACCACAAAGCCAGACAGTGAATTCAACCTGAGAGAAAAAAGTAGCCAGCAAGATATGATGGGTTGGCAGCAGAGTCACCTAATGTGGGCTCATCCGTCCCTCCTCACCTAATGAGGGCACATCCATCACTCCCTGAGTCCTCCAAGGCATCCCTTGCAAGGACGTGGTCTGTGGCTTTAGGACACGTTTGTCCACCACTGACAGGGGGAACTTACGTTCTCCGCTGGCAGCCACTCTGCCAACCCAAACCAAAAACGGAAAAACGGAACCTGAACAAAAAGCTCTGAGCGATCGCAAGGAAAAATGGAAAGAAGCGCCTTACTTACCCCCAGAGGGGTCTGTTGGGGTGTCCTTGTCCTATGCTGCGTGATTCCCGTCCAACGCACCAAATGTAAGGATCCGGTGAACGTCGGAGGAAGAGACCACCAAAAGACCGCGGCTCATGCAACAGAAAAAGACGTTCATTGAGGATCCAATCCAGCATGCTGGGGCTACGTGCTCACTCAAGAAGGGAGAGCAGCCCAGAGCCCCGAGCAGGAGTTGAGCAGTGCTTAAGTACACTTTTTGGGGAGGGCGGGACTTTACATATATCACAGTCTCCTTTAAGAAATCAACATACACCGCAGAAAAATCAAACAACAATTCCTAAACATGATTAGTTCATTCATTGGCAGGAACAGGTGAGGCAGGAGTGATAGGTCAGTTCTAAAGCGAGGTACACATTCAAACAGATTGCTTTAGGCCTTGCAATTCCTATGTGCCAGGCCACACAGGGTCCTAGGTTATTAAATAACCAGACGGTCAGGGGGAATATTTACTGGGCAGTCGGGAATTGTACTACAAGCTACAGGAATTTCAGGTTTTGCATGTAGCATAGGAACTTAACAATACCTGGTCCTTTACATTTTAACTCAGGCCTTGCAGCTTAGAAACTTTACAAAACCCAGTCTTTTACACTTCAACTTTTACACTTTAATTTCAATTTATTTTACCCTTTCAGATCACTCCTGGTGCACAAGAAGGGTGTCCAAGCCACCCTGAATTTAGGCAAATGAGTGGCAAGGGAGCTTATTTGGGACACTGTCTTGGGCTGTGCCCCTCATGGAAACCTCCAGCCAGATGTTATGATGAGTGCCTTTATAGAAGAAGAGGAGGGCCATGTGAGAGTGTTTTGGTATTAATTGTGGTCATTTGTGTGACGGTTGGAAGAGATGAGTGGGTTCACCTGGGCTTGAATTCTTGTGTGATTCCCCTTAGAGACTGTCTTCTGGAACTGAACTCAGAGAAGTATTGCCATGAATTGTGGTGATATTTTAGGAGGCCAAGCATGAGAGGCGCCCTTGGAAACTAAGATCAAGGCCGAGGGTGGATTTCCACAGAGCACTGAGAATTTCAGCCAAGATATCCCATGATTTTATTCTTAAAGACTTGGTAGCCATAGTTGAGAGTCAAAACACACATGGACCTCACATTGTAGACCTCAATGGGCCTGGCTATATCTAACCTTTTGGTCACTCTTTGGGAAGCCTTGCCTATGAGAGTTCTCCAGAGTTTCATTCAAATGAGCTTCCTCAACATTTAATGGTTCTTGAAACCCACAGTGCATACAAACACAATAGAAATACAAGCAGTTCAGAAGAGGCATGGTGTATAGTTGGACTTGCCTTTTGCATTATGTAGGGTAGGTGTTATAAATCTAGTTAATTTTTAATTGAAATAGTTCTCCTTGTGTTTTTTAAGTTAATAAATATGTGAATTCCTCTATCCCTTTCTCTGTAGCCTATTCATCACATGTATTTTTATATAAACATATAGAATCCTACCTGGTATCACATATACATTCTTGTGAGGTGGCTGACATGGCAGATACAAATTATGACAAGAGATCACTCCTCCTAAACGCTATTGGATCTTAAAATTCAACCTAAGGGTAACCTTTCTAGTTGAACAACATTATTCATAAATCCATGTTCAGTAAAATGAATATTTTTGGATCTGTGGACGATATATATTTCATCATGAATTTCAATTGGCATATATATTGCCACTTTATAATGTCTGTGTGTGTTTTGCTCTTTGCTTAATTGCTTTGGAAAGGGATGTGTCTGAATCAGCCTCTTGGCCCTGTGTGAGGCTGTGGCTTAGATTTTCAGCACCTGATGGATCTAAAGAAAGATCCCATGGGTGCATCCAAAACCAAAATGGCCAAAAGAGCAGTTATTGTGGATGAAGACTCTCACCTTCTTCTCTAAGATTCCTGACATCCATCAAGTGAAAATAGGGATCCTTTGGGTCAAATGAGTTCTTTAAAGCCCTGCAGAGTTTAGCCCATAGGTGCTTGGGTTTTCTCATGAATCCAGTTTACATAAAGAATCTAAACCCCACAGTCAGTAGGCATCAAATTGGAGAAGCCAAGGAGTATTAACGGCAGGCGTATTTGATCACTCCTGGTTCACAGTCAGGATTTCCAGGCCACACTGACTTTAGGCAAATGAGGGGCAAGAAAGGTTATTTTGGACACTGTCTTCTGCTGTGCCCCTCATGGAAACCTCCATCCAGATGTTATGATGAGTGTCTACATGAAATAAGATAAGGGGCATGTGGGAGCATTTTGTTGTGAATTGTGGTAATTTGTTTGGCGCTTGGAACAGATGACTGGGTCCACCTGGGCTTGAACTCTGGTATGATTCCCCTTAGAGACTGAATTCTGGAAGTGATATAAGAGAAGTATTGTGATGAATTGTGTTTGGATTTTACTAGGCCATGCAACCAACATCTCAGGTATTAATTGTGGTGCAGGGAGATCTATTTGCAGGGTGGCTTTGCCCACAGCACTGGGAATCTCAGCCTGGATATCACATGATTTTATTCTGAAATTCTTTAAAGCCACAGTTGAGAGTCAAAACACATATGGACCTCACATTGTATACCTCAATGGGCCTGACTTCATGTGACCTTTTGGCCACTCTTTGGGAAGCCTTGCCTGTGAGTGTTCTCAAGATCTTTCATTGATATGAGCTTCTTCAACATTTAATGGTTCCTGAATGAATTGAAACCCACAGAGCCTCCAACTTTATCCTCGAAAAATGGCTTGATAAATACCATGAAATTTTTGAAATTCCCATCACCAGGTGGCACTGGAAAACTTTTGGATGTCCTGTTGCTGATCATGAGTGTATCAGACAGTGCCTTCAGTGAGTGGGTTTCATGAAAATTGTGTAGAACAGTGATGCCAGTAAGTTGGAGCCTGTTCATTAGTGGGCCTAGAGCAGTGGTGTGAAGGTGTGTGAAAAAACATGTGTGTTGGGGCATGTGGATCTGCCATTGGCTTCCAGTTGCCTTGTGATTGACAGGGTACAGCCAGCAGACCCTTATATGTAAAGGCATCTTGTTATATGGATAGGTTTCTGGGCAATGTTCAGAATCAGGTTGCTATGGACAAAGGGGCAACCTATGTGGGACAGAATCCTGGTTGGTGCATTCTCATGCAGACCGTGTCCCTCCACACGTGACAGAACTCCCTCCAGCACTGTGTCCCAGTTGAACTCCTTGTATTTCATGAAGCAAATACCAAACTCCCAGTGCACCAGCAAGAAACACCACGAAAATTGGAGGATGACCAAATGGCTTCACAGTCAACCCGGGGAGACACTTACACCCCAGTGGCCATAGTTTAACTACAAAAAGAGTATTCAGCACTGCTGCCTCATTTTCATTGGAAAATTAGAAACAATGTCCTTCAGGTCACATATTTGCACACCCAGATTTGATGGTCACACAACAAAGGAAGCTAAAGCTCCTGACAACAACATGTATTTTAAGAGCCCAACCTCAGAGAGTTTCTCAAGAAGTCTTTACACAAGCAGAGCTCAATGTTTGTGGAGTGTTTACCCTGTCCCTTACTATTGGAAACTCCTCTACCACCTACAAGTTTGTGAACTCCTGAGCATTTTTTATTCCTGATATGTATTTACAGATTTTCTAACTTTTGTCCTTTATTGTATCTTACTTGGAACTAAGGTAATGCCAAGGCAATCTTCTGGATGAGAGTGTGAACATTTTTGTGTAGCACATATTTGCATACCCTTTAGAGTCATTTTCCAATTTTCCATTCGAAATACTGAATCCCTGACACTAACGCATACCCTAATAAACTCTGACTACTACTCCTAATATGATGGAGAATAATAACACAAACAGAATAGGAATACTAGCAGTTCAGAGGAATCATGGTGTATAGTTGGACTTGTTTTTTGCATGATTAATTGTAGGTGTTATAAATCTAGTCAATTTTTAATTGAAATAGTTCTCCATGTGTTTTTAATGTTAACAAATATGTGAATTCCTCTCTCCCTTTCTCTGTAGCCTATTCAGCACATGTATTTTTAAATGCACATATAGAACACTACCTGGTATCACACCTACATTCTTGTGAGGAGGCTAATTTGGCAAATACAATTTGTGAGAAATGATCACTCCTGTTAAACTCTGTTGGAACTGAAAATTTAACCTAGGGGTGTGTTTCCTAGAAGAACAACATTATACATAAATTCGTGTTCTAAAAGAAATAATTTTGCATCTGTGGAAGATATATATTTCATGATAAATTTCGATTGCTAATTTATTGTCTGTGTGTGTTTTTTTTGTATATATATATATACACTCTCCAGATTTTTCAAAATATGAAATATATGTGTCTTATATACACTCACTAAATTCATTCATGTTCATGTATATGGATTTATAATCAACTTTTCACAAGATCATTCTCAGAAATATTCATCCACCTGAAATACATATTGTTTGCAGTACTGAAAACTAACTTCAGTTAATGTTGCATACAAATACTAATACTTCTACAGTAACTGACCCAGTTTAACATCAATGCAAGTACATTCCTATGTGACATGATGTGTATTTTGAAATTTATTTTAATTCAACACTGGTACATTACTATTTCTTCAATTTGTGCACATCATAGGATATATATTTCATCCACAAGTTAGCAAAATTATAGGCATTTGTTTCACTTTCAATCACTTCCTGCTTCAGAACACATGGATTCTTCCAGGTTTCTTGACTGGTCTTATCATGAGACTTCTTTCCAAATACATTATTTTTGATTTCCTTTATCACTTTTGAAGCAAAACTGACACTCACTTCATGATAAACCATAACTATAATATCACCATTAGATGTATAACTGGTTGGAAGGAATGATTTCATATCAATATAGTATTTCTTATATATATTCTGATATCAGTTTAATCCATTATTTAAAGTGGAACTAGTTATATTATTTATTCACTATATGGTCTATTCATGCATTATCTCTATATTCATAGACACAGGGTACACCTCTTAGTATGCCCAATACTAATTTATTCATCTTCTAAATATTGCTCCCAGAAATGGTGGAAGAAATACTCATGTCACCTGATCTACATATGCATGTTACCACAGTAATATTCTGGACACAAAATGCAAAAGTCACACGTATGATTGTACCAAAGCCTAAATGGAAACTGAACATGGATTACTAAAAACATCCATATCCAGGTTGCCTAATGCTCTCAAATGTCAATCCTATTGGTGACCACATTTTTGTTTCTTCCTAAGATTATATATTCAACCTCAAAACTGTTGGAAATGTCTAGTTTTTTCACTCACTTTATACTTTTCCTGATTTCCTAATGTCTCTGTTGATATCTACTTTCCTACATATTTTTCCCAGTTCAACATTGTGACTGACCCTTCACATGTGCTGACATTGACATTCACTCTCTAACCAAAACCCTATTGCTAATGAACTTTGGTCCAAATCCTATACTCTATCTTCTTCCGAAACATACTGACTATCTTCCTGATCCTATCGACTATCCCTTTTTGAGTGGATGCACTCTACTACATTCAATCATCCGAGGTACAAGGTCCTATGCCATTGTATATCGATTTTTCTGAAATATGTATGCAGAACGTAATTCAAAGCTACGTGTCCCAATCTATTGCCCAATGCACTTCTGAGCTTCAAATCTTACCTAGATTTCTGTTTCCATACTTATATTTAACCACTATATTTCTATATATTGCAGGTTCCCAATACCATTATTCATCCCGCAGAATGATTCCTAACCCAAATCGAACCTGTTATTAACCCTAACCATACACTGTTGCCTCAATCTAACATTACAAAAGAGCAGGGACAGGGCTATTCTTTCAATAAGGGATGTAGGTGATCTTCCAACTGCTGAGAACCTCAAAGTTCGATGTAGAAATTATCCCTGGAGAAGATGTAGGCAGCTATGAAGGACCTGAATGAGCAAAAGCCATCTTCCATGGCAAACAACCTGCACAGGACGAAGGGATGTGTATGCATCAGACTCTCTCTTCTTAATGTAGAGAAGATGGACCTAACCAGGCCTTCGTGGAGAGCTGTTCCATGGTGTCTATTTTGATATACCATTCTAACTAGTCAAATTGTCACAGGAAGTAGGGGCACCCTCCAACTCATGGGACCATTGTAAGCAAGTGTTAGGACAAAGTTGTTGCCAAGGCAGTGGCCTCATTCAGTTCCAAAGAAAGTGACATACCTCATTTTCTTGGTGATGGAACTCTCTGAAATTGGGATGCAAGAAGCCAGGCACCAAGAGCCAGTCCCAGTCCCAGTCCCAGTGGGCTCACTTGTTTGGAATTACCAAGTACAGAGTCAGACCTTCTTGGTACCTAGTGATGTGAGGATGGCCAAATGCCAGTAGAGCTCTGAAGAGGGGCCTTTCTAGAGACAGCAGGTTGTGGCTAACCACTGGCTCCTCCCAGAATAACAGAGTTGGCCAAGGAGACAAGATCTGAGACCGGACAGGCCATTTCGAGTGGAACATAGTATGGCCCACCAGTCAGAGGACACTCCAGATAGTTAAAGACCTATTTTTGGGAAGGAGGTGCCTTTTTGGTTGTGGGTGTGAGTTTGTGGTTTTGTTTCATGTTCTGAGAATAGGTAGGAAAGGTGGTTGGTTTGGTTTGGAGTCGACTTTTTCTAGTAAGTCTTTAGACAAGGCGAGTGTTTCTATGTCTGTGTAGCCACTGTGTCCGTGGTTTTAGACATTAGAAACGAGAATGCATCAATGGAGGTGTCCTGTCTAGTAGAAAGATTCACAGCATTCATCCTGCACAATTGATTAATGGACTGTTGCTTGCCTTATGGATGGGAAACACCTACTAACTTCCTAAGTTGCTGTTTTCTTCCTGAATTCTGGCCACTCTCCAGAATAGTATCATGGTTTATTGTCCAAGATATGTACCACCTCCAAACTCTGTGACATGGCCATGTCCTTGATAGCTGAAGGGAATGGGAACATCTCAGAAAACTCAGATACCAGTGTGACCAGTAAATTCTCAGTGGAGAAACCCTGCTTGGCTCCATTTGCTTATCTATGTTTCTGTTGCCTTGAATGTCAGGAAGGTCTTTGCCTCAGGCCACCCCTTTGTGAAGCCTGAAGAAATAGTTTTCAAATGGAAATGAATGGGCATCACCTGTGGCTCTTTGCTTAATTGCTCTGGAAAGGGATGTGTCTTAATCAGACACTAGGCCCTGTTTGAGGCTGTGGCTAAAATTCTCAGCTCCTGGTAGATCTAAAGAAGATCCCATGTGTGCATCCAAACCAAAATGGCAAAAAATCTGTCATTGTGGATGAAGTCTCTTGACTTCTTCTGTTTGGTTCCTGACCTCCATCAAGTGAGAATAGGGATCCTTTGGATCAAATGAGTTCTTCAAATTCCTGCAGAACTGCTTGGGTTGTCTCATGATGCCAAATCACATAAAGAATCTATACCTGACAGTCAGTAGGCCTCAAATTGGAGAAGCAGAGCAGTATTTATGGCAGGCCTATTTGATCACTCCTGGTTCATAAGAAGGGTGAACAGGCCACCCTTACTTTGGACATATCAGGGGCAAGGGTGCATTATTTGGACACTGTCTTGGGCTGTGCCACTCTTGGAAACCTGCAGCCAGAGTTAATGATGAGTGTTTATATGGTTAAAGATAAGGGCAATGTGGGAATGTTTTGGTTTTAAATGTGGTCATTTTTGTGGCGTTTGGAATAGATTACTGGGTCCACATGGGATTGAACTCTGGTGTGATTCCCCTTAGAAACTGAGTTCTGAAACTGACCTCAGAGAAGTATTGCCATGAGTTGTGTTGGGATTGTAGGAGGCCATGCATAAGAGTCGCCCTTGAAACCTGAGATCTAGGCCCAGGAAAGCTTTCAACAGAGCACTGAGAATCTCAGCAAGGATATCACATGATTTTATTCTGAAAAACTTGGCAGCCACAGTTAAGAGTCAAAACACACAAGGACCTCACATTATAGACCTTAAAGGGCCTTTCTTCATGTGACCTTTTGGGCACACTCTGGGAAGCCTTGCCTGTGAGAGTTCCTCAGAGCTTTCATTGAAATGAGCTTCCTCACCATTTAATGGTTCCGGGATGAATGGAAACCCCAAAGTGCCTTCAACTTCATTCTTGAAAAATGGATAGATAAATATCATAAAATTTTTGAAATTCCCAATGACCAGGTGGCACTGGATAACCATTGGATGTCCCATTGCTGATCATGAGTGTACCAGACAGTGCCTTGATTTACTAGGTTTCTTGAAAATGGTGTAGAACAGAGATGCCAGTAAGTTAGAGCGTGCTGAGTAGTGGGCCTAGAGCAGTGGTGTGCAGGTGTGTGATAATACATCTGTGGTGTGGCCATGTGGATATTACATTGGCTTCCAAATTGCTTGTGACTGACTTCGTGCAGCCAGCAGACCATTATATGAAATGGCATCTTGTAATATGGAGAGGTTTCAGGGCAATGTTCAGAATCAGGTTGGTATGGTCAAGGGGGCAAGCAATGTGGGATAGAAGCCAAGTTGGGGCATTCTCCTGCAGACCCTGACCCACCACATGTTACAGGACTCCCTCCAGCACTGTTTCCCAGTTGAATTCCTTGTATGTCGTGAAGCAAATACAAAACACCCAGTGCAGCAGCAAGAAACACCAGGAAAAGTGGAGGATGACCAAATGGCTTCAAAGTCCACATGGGGAGACACTTAGCCCCCAGTGACCACAGTTTAGCTACAAAGAGTGAATTCAGCACTGCAGCCTCATGTTCATTGGAAAATAAGAAACCATGTCCTCCAGGTCACATAGATGCAGACCAAACTTTGATGGTCTCACTACAAAGGAAGTTAAGCTCCTGACAACAACATATATTTCAACTACCCAAACTCAGAGGCAGTTTCTAAAGAAGTCTTTAGGCCAGCATAGCTCCATGTTTGTGGAGGGTTTACACTGTCCTTTACTTTTGGAAACTGTTCTACCACCTCCATAGTTGTGTAATGCTGAGCATTTTCCAGTCCAGATATGTATTCACATATTTTCTAACTCTTCTCCTCTAATTGTGTCATACTAGGGGCGAAGATAATTTCAAGGCATTCTTCTGGATGAGAGTGGGAATATTTTTTGTAGCACATATTTTCATGCATATTAGATTCATTTTCCTATTTTCTACTTGAAATACTGAATCACTGACACTAACCCATAACCTACTATACTCTGACTACTAATCCTAATATGATGGAGAAAAATAACTCAAACAGAATAGAAATACAAGCATATCAGAGGAGGCATAGTGTATAGTTGGACACGGCTTTTGCGTGACAAAGTGTTGGTGTTATAAATCTAGTCAATTTGTAATTGATATAGTTCTCCATGTGTTTTTAAAGTTAACAAATTTGTGAATTCCTCTCTCCCATTCTATGTAGCCTATTCAGCACATCTATTTTTATATGCATATATAGAATCCTACCTGGTATCACACGTACATTCTTGTTAGGTGTCTGACTTGGCAGATACAAATTGTGAGAAGTGATCACTCCTCCTAAACACTGTGGGATCTGAAAATTCATCCTCTCTCTGAGCTTCCTAGTTGAACAATATTATACATAATTCCATGTTCAGGAAAATGAATATTTTTTGATCTGTGGATGATATATATTTCATGATGAATTTCGATTGGCATATATACTACTACTTTTTAATGTGTGTGTGTGTGTGTGTGTATACACACTCCAGATGTTTTAAAATATTAAATATATGTGTCTTATTATACACTCCTTAATTTCATTCTAGTTCATGTATGTGGATTTATAGTCAACATTTCACAAGATTATTCTCGGAAATATTCAACCACCTGAAATACTATTTGTTTCCTATTACTGAAAATTAACTTCAGTGAATCGTGAATACAAATCCTAATATTTCTACAATAATTGACCCAGTTTCTCATTAATGCAAGTAGATTCCTATGGGACATGATGTGTATTTTTATGTTCATTCTTATTCACCACTGGTATTTTACTATTTCTTCAGTTTATGCACATTATAAGATATATATTTCATCCACAAGTTACAAAATTATAGGCATTTGTTTCACTTTCAATCATTTTCTGCTTCGAAACACATGTATTCCTCCATGTTTCTTGACTGGTCTTCTCATGAGACTTCTTTCCAAATACATTATTTTCGATTTCCATAATCACTTTTGAAGCAAAACTCACACACCCTTCATGATAATCCATAACCCTAATATTACCATTAGATGTATAACTGGTTGGAATGAATGATTTTGTATCAATATAATATTTCTTATATATTTTCAGATATCAATTCAATCCATGATTTAAAGTGAAACCAGTTATATTATTTATTCACTGTACAGTCTATTCATGCTTTTTCTTTATATTCATAGACACAGGGTACACCTCTTTGTAAACCCAATACTAATTTATACGTCTTCAAATTATTGGTCTAAGAAATGATGGAAGAAATACTCATGTCACCTTATCTACATATACATTTTATCACAGTAATATTTGGACACAAAAAGAAAAGGTCACACTTATGTTTGTACCAAAGCCTAAATGTAAAGTGAATATGGATTACTAAAAACATCCATGTCCAAGTTGCCTAATGCTCTCAAAAATCAATCCTATTTGTGACAATATATTTGTTTCTTCCTAAGATTATATATTCAAATTCAACCCTGTTGAAAACATCTAATCCTTTCTCTCACTTTATACTTTTCCTGATTTCATAATGTCTCTATTGATTGCTTTCCTACATATTTTCCCCAGTTCATCATTGTGACTGACTCTTCACATGTGCTGACATTTCCATTCACACTCTAATCGAAACCCTATTGCTAAGAAACTTTTGTTCCAAATCCTATACTCACTCTTCCTCCTAAACCTACTGACTATCTTCCTAATCCTACCTATTAACGCTTTCTGACTGGATGTTCTCTTCTACATTCAATAATCCAAGGTACAGGGTCTTATGCCATTGTATATCGATCTCTCTGAGACATCTCTGCAGAACATAATTCAATGCTAAGTATCACAATCCCTTGATCCCAATGCTAAGTATCACAATCCCTTGAAGCCCAATCCCCTTCTGGGCTTCAAATTTTACTTAGATTTCTGTTTTCCTACATACATTTCACCTCATTATTCTTGTACAATTATTCATCCAGCAGAATAATTTCTAACCCAAATCGAACATGTTATTAACCCTAACCATACACTGTTCCCTCAATCTAACTTTACAGACGAGCAGGGACAGAGTTGGTCTTACAATATAGGAATGTAGGGGATCTTCCACCTGCTGAGAACCACAAAGTTCCATGCAGAAATGATCACTGGAGAAGATGTAGGCAGCTATGAAGGACCTGAGAGAGCAAAAGTCATCTTCCCTGGCAAACAACATGGTCAGAATGAAGGGTTGTTTCTGAATCAGCCTCTCTCTTTTTAATGTAGAGAAGATGGACCAAACCAGGCCTGTGTGGAGAGCTGCTCCCGGGTGCCTATGGTTGATATAGCATTCTAACTTGTGAAAGTGTCACAGGAAGTAGGGGCAGCCTCTTTCTCATGGTAGCCTTGGAAGCAACTGTTAGGACAAAGAGGTTGCCAAGGCAGTGATCTGATTCAGTTCCTGAAGGAAGTGACCTCACATCACTTCTTTGGTGATGGAACTCTCTGAACTTGGGATCCAGGAAGACAGGAACCCATAGCCAGTCCAGTCCCAGTCCCAGTGGTCTCCTTGTTTGGATTTACCAAGGACACAGACATTCATTTTTGGTACCTACTGATGTGAGGATGTCCAAAACGCAGGAAAGCTCTGAAGAGGGGTTTTTCCTGAGAAAGCAGGTAGTGGCACACTGCTGGCTCCTGACAAATTCACAGAGTTGCACAAGGAAAGCAGGTCTGAGACAGGAAGGCCATTTATTTGGAACATACTATGGCCCACGAGTCAGTGGAAACTCCAGATAGTCACAGACCTACTTGGGGGAAGGAGGTGTCTTTGTGGGTGTGGGTGGGGATTTGTGAATTTGTCTCATGTTCTGAGAATAGGTAGGAATGGCGGTTTGTTTGTTTTGTCGGGACCTGTTTGTAGTAAGTCGTTTGACAAGGCATGTGTTTGGATATCAGTGTATCCCACTGTGCCCCTGGTTGTAGACATTAGAAAAGAAAATGCATCAATGGATGAGTCCTGTCTAGTTGAAATCTTCTCAGCATTCATCCTGCCCAATTTATGAATGGAGTGTGGCTTGTCTTATAGATGGGCAACACCTACTATCTTCCTAAGTTCCTGTTTTCTTCCTGAATTGTGGGCACTCTCCAGAATAGACTGATGGTTTTGTGTCCAAAATATGTACCACCTCCAAGCTCTGTGACATGGCCATGTACTACATAGCTGAAGGGAATGGTGAGCATCTCAGAAAACTCAGATATCAGTGTGACCAGGAAAGTCTCAGTGGAGAAACCCTGCTTTGGGAATTTTGCTTACCTATTGTTCTGTTGCACTGAATGTCAGGAACATCTTTGCCTCAGGCCACCCCTTTGTGAAGCATGAAGAAAACAGTTTTCAAATGGAAATAAATGGGCATCACCTGTGGCTCTTTGCTTAATTGCTTTGGAATGGGATGTGTCTGATTCAGGCTCTTGGCCCCCTGTGAGGCTGTGGCCTAGATTCTCAGAACCTGAGGGATCTAAAGAAAGATCTCTTGTGTATCCAAAACCAAAATGGCCAAAAGAGCAGTCATTGTGGATGAAGTCTCTCGAATTCTTCTAAGGATCCTAACCTCCATCAAGTGAGAATCAAGATCTTTTTGGTCAAATGAGTTTTTCAAAGCCCTGAAGAGGCTAGCCCAGAGGTGCTTGGTTTTTCTCATGACTCCATTTAACATTAAGAATCTAAACCCAAGAGTCAGTAGGCCTAAAATTGGAAAATCGAAGCAGTATTAACAGCAAGCCTTTTTGATCACTCATGGTTCACCGGAAGGGTGTCCAGGCCACCATGACTTTAGGCAAATGAGGGGCAAGGGAGCTTATTTTGGATACTGTCTTAGGCTGCGCAACTCATGAAAACCACCAGCCAGTGGTTATGATGTGTGTCTATATGGAAGAAGATGAGGGCCATGTGGGAGTGTTTTGGTTTTAATTGTGGTCATTTGTGTGGCATTTGGAAGAGATGACTGGGTCCACCTGGGATTGAACTCAGGTGTGATTTACCTTAGAGACTGAGTTCTGGAACTGACCTCAGAGAAGTATTGCCATAAATTGTGTTGGGATTTTAGCAGGCCATGCATGAGAGTCACCCTTGGAAACTGAGATCTAAGCCCAGGGTTCCTTTCCACAGAGCACTGAGAATCTCAGCAAGGATATCACATGATTTTATTTTGAAAGACTTGACAGCCATAGTTGAGAGTCAAAACACACATGGACCTCACATTGTAGACCTCAATGGGCCTGGCTTCATGTGACCTTGGGCCACTCTTTGGGAAGCCTTTCCTGTGAGAGTTCTCCAGAGCTTTCATCGAAATGAGCTTACTCAATATTTAATGGCTCCTGAATGAATTTAAACCCACAGTGCCTCCAACTTCATCCTTCAAAAATGGCTAGATAACTACCACCAAATTTTGAAATTCCCATGATCAGGTGGCACTGGAGAACCTTTGGATGTCCTGTTGCTGATCATGAGTGTACCAGAAAATGCCTTCATTGACTGCGTTTCATGAAAATGGTGTAGAACAGACATGCAAGTAAGTTGGAGCCTGCTGAGTATTGGGCCTAGAGCAGTTGTGTGCAGGTGTGTGACAATACATCTGTGGTGGGGTCATGTGGATCTTACATTGGCTTTCAAATGGCTTGTGACTGACATGGTGCAGCTAGCAGAACTTTGTATGTAAAGGCATCATGTTACATGGAGAGTTTTCAGGGCAATATTCAGAATCAAGTTCCTATGGTAAAGGGGGCAAGCAATGGGGGATAGAAGCCTGGTTGGTGCATTCTCCTGCAGACCTTGACACACCATACGTTACAGGACTCCCTCCAGCATTGTGTCCCAGTTTAACTCCTTGTATGTCATGAACCAAATACAAAACACCCACTGCAGCAGCAAGAAACACCACGAAAAGTGGAGCATGACCAAATGATTTCAAAGTCCAGACGGGGAGACACTTATCCCCCAGTGGCCACAGTTTAGCTACAAAGAGTGAATTCAGCACTGCTGCCTCATGTTCATTGAACAATAAGAATTCATGTCCTCCAGGTCACAAAAATGCAGACCCAAGTTTGATGGTCTCACTACAAAGGAAGCTAAAGCTTCTGACAACAACATATATTTCAAGTACCCAACCTCATTGTCAGTATCTCCAGAAGTGTTTAGGCCAGCAGAGTTCCATGTTTGTGGAGTTTTACCCTGTCCCTAAGGTTTGGAAACGTCTCTTCCACATCAAAGGTTGTGAACTACTGAGCATTTTCCATTCTACGTATGTATTCACAGATTTTCTAACTCTTCTCCTCTAATTGTTTCTTACATGGGGCGTGGTTATTTCAAGCCATTGTTCTGAATGAGAGTGGGAATTTTTTGTGTGTAGCACATATTTGCATACACATTGGATTCATTTTCCAATTTTCCATTCGAAATACTGAATCCCTGACACGAACCCATACCCTACTAGACTCTGACTACTAATTCTAATATGATGCAGAAAAGTAACACAAACAGAATTGAAATACAAGCAGTTCAGAGGAGGCATGGTGTATAGTTGATCTTGCCTTTTGCATGATAAATGTTAGGTGTTATAAATCCAGTCTATTTTTAATTGAAATAGATCTCCATGTGTTTTTAAAGTTAACAAATATGTGAATTCCTGTCTCCCTTTGTCTGTAGCCTATTCAGCAATGTATTTTTATATGCACATATCAAATCCTACCTGGTGTCACACCTACATTCTTGTGAGGTGACTGACTTGGGAGATACAATTTGTGAGAAGACATCACTCCTCCTAAACGCTGTTGGAACTGAAAATTCAAATAATAATACACACACACACCCACACACTCTCCAGATTTTTCAAAATATGAAATATATGTATCTTATTTACACTCCCTAAATTCATTTATGTTCAAGTATGTGGATTTATAATCAACTTTTCACAAGATTTTTCGCAGAAATATTTATCCACCTGAAATACATATTTGTTTCCTAGTACTGAAAACTAACTTCAGTGAATGGTACATACAAATCCTGTTGATAGCCACAGCCAAGGTTCTCCAGTAAGGACCATATGTACTTTTGAACAACCAAAGGCAGGCATGGTCCCTAAGCCACAGGCTTGTTGTTTAAACAGAGAGGGGAAGATGTTGAGAGCCACAGCCAAAGGGGCCCCAGGAAACCTCCAACTGCCAGCAAACTTCCAGCTGCCGGCTGATGATTGGCTCACAGCGGCCCCAGCAACATCTAGCTGATTGGCTCCTCTGTGGTGATGCTCATTGCAGATGCTCATTGAGCTGTTTCCCCGCCCATTCAGACTGCCAGTGGATGATTGGCTCCCAGAGGCCCCAGCAACATCTAGCTGATTGGCTCCTCTGTGGTGATGCTCAATGGGATGTTTCCTTGCCCTTTCAGACAATGGAGCTGCTCATTGGTGGACTTTTTTGGCTCCACCCATGTGACCCAGCCAATCGGCCTCAAAAGGAGGAGGCTTGTGGTTGAGGGAGAGGCTTGTGGGAAGACTGTGGTGGCAGTTGGGCTCTGAGGGTTTTTCCTGAGAAGCTGTTTTGTTTGGTTTGTGTGGTTCTAAAAATAAAGTTCGTTTCTTTTGACAATTGGCTCCTGAATTGTGCCCAGCCAGACTGATGATAATCATGTAAAATGTTGATTTTAAATCCACATACATGAACTTGAATGAATTTAGGGAGTGTATAATAAGACACATTTATTTCATATTTTGGAAAATCTGGAAAATCTCGTGAATATATATATACATATACACACACACACAACAATAAAATGTAGCAATATATATGCCAATCAAAATTTATCATGAAATATATATCATCCACATATCTAAAAATATTCATTTTACTGAACATGGATTTATGTATGATGTTGTTCACTAGGAAGCTCACCCATAGGTTGAATTTTCAGTTCCATCAGTATTTAGGGGAAGTTATCTATTCTCATAATTTGTATATTCCAAAGTCAGTGAGCTCACAAGAATGTACGTGTGTTACCAGGTAGGAGTCTATATATGCATAAAAATATACATGTTCTAAAGAGGCTACAGAGAAAAGGAGACAGGAATTTACATATGTGTTAACTTTGAAAACTCATGGAGAAATATTACAATGAAAAGTTGACTAGATTCATAACACATATCCTTGATAAAGGAGAAGGAAAATCCAAGTATACACCATGCCTCCTACAAAAGGCCTGTATTTCTATTCTGTTAGGTTTCTTTTTCTCCATCATTTTAGGATAAGTAGTCAGAGTCTAGTAGGGTATGGGTTAGTGTCGGGAATTCAGTATTTCAAATGGAAAATAGGATAATGTATCCAATGTGTATGCAAATATGTGCTACACAATAATCTTCCCACTCTCACCTAGAACAATGCCTTGACATTACCTTTGCCCCAAGTGAGACACAATTAGAGGAGAAGAGTAAGAAAATCTGTGAATACATATCTGGAATGGAAAATTCTCAGGAGTTCTCAACCTGGGAGCAGGTAGAGGAGTTTCCAGAAGTAAGGAACTGAGTAAACACTCCACAACCATGGAGGTCTGATGGAAAAAAGACTTCTGGAGAAACTGCCTCTGAGGTGTGGCACTTGAAATATATGTTTTTGTCAGTAGCTTTGTCTTCATTTGTAGTGAAACCATCAAAGCTGGGTCTGAATCTATGTGACCTGGAGAACAAGGTTTCTTATTTTCCAATGAACCTGAGGCAGCAGTGCTGATTTTTCTCTTTGTAGGTAAACAGAGGCCACTGGGCCAAAGTGTCAAACTGTGTGGACGATGAAGCCATTTAGTCATCCTTCAATTTTCATGGTGTTTCTTGGTGCTGAACTGGGAGTTTGGTATTTGCTTCAAGAAATACAAGGAGTTCAACTGGGACACAGTGTTGGAGGGAGTTCTGTGACATGTGTTGGGTCAGAGTCTCCAGGAGAACGCACCAATCCGGCTTCTATCCCACATAGCTTGCCCCCTTGACCATAGCAACCTGATTCTGAACATTGCCCTGAAACCTCTCCATATAACAAGATGCCTTTGCATATAAGGGTCTGCTGGGTGCACCATGTCAGCTAAAAGCCATTTGAAAATCAATGGCAGATCCATATGGCACCACCATAAATATTTTATCACACACCTGCACACCACAGCTCTGGGCCAAATACTCTGCAGTCTCCATCTAACCGACATCTCTGTTCTACACCACTTTCATTATACCCAATCAATCAAGGCACTGTCTGGTACACTAATGATGAGCAACAGAACATCAAAGGTTCTCCAGTGCCACCTCATCATGCGAATTTCAAAAATTTCATCGTATTTATCTAGCCATTTTACAAGGATGAAGTTGGAGGCATTATTTGTTTCAATTCTTTCAGGAATTATTCAATGTTGAGGAAGCTCATTTCAAGGAAAGTTCTGGAGAACTCTCACAGGCAAGGCTTTCCAAAGAGTGGCCAAATAGTCACATGAAGCCAGGCCAATTGAGGTCTACAATGTGAGGTCCATGTGTGTTTTGACTCTCAACTATGTCTGGCAAGTATTTCAAAATAATATCATATGATATTCTGTCTGAGATTCCCAGTGCTCTGTGGAAAGCCACCCCGGGCCTAGATCTCAGTTTCAACGGGCGACTCTCATGGGTGGCCGCCTAAAATCCCAACACAAATCATGGCAATACTTCTCTGAGGTAAGTTCCAGAACTCAGTCTCTAAGGGGAATCACACCAGAGTTCAAGCCCTGGTGGACCCAGTCATCTCTTCCGACTGCCACATAAATGACCACAAGGAAAACCAAAAAACTCCCAAATGGCCCTCATCTTCTTCCATATAGACGCTCATCATAACCTCTGGCTTGACGTTTCCTTGAGGGGCACAGCCCAAGACAGTGTCCAAAATAATCTCCCTTTCCTCTCATTTGCCTAAAGTCAAGGTGGCCTGGAGACCCATTCTGTGAACCAGGAGTGATCAAATAACCCTGACTTTAGTACTGCTCTGCTTCTCTAATTTGAGGCCTACTGTCTGTGGAGTATAGATTCTTGATGTGAATTGGAGTAATGAAAAAACCCAATAACCCATTGGCTACCCTCTGCAGGGTTTTGAAGAACTCATTTGACCCAATAAATCCCTATTCTCATTTTATGGAGGTCAGGAACCTTACAGAGGAAGGTGAGAGACTTCATCCTCAATGAATGCTTTTTGGGCCATTTTGGTTTTTGATGTGCCTTCTGGAATGTTACATATGTTTTTTTTTTTTTTTGGTTTTAGTGCCTTCTGGAATTTTACATAATTTTTTTCTTTAGACATTATTGCCAGAGTTCCTATCTTCATCCCAGTGCAGGTGAAATCAAAAATAATTCCAGTCTACAGCTTCTGCAATAACCATCCCTGTACTCCTTGCAGAACTTGCCTGGACACATGTGAACTCACCTAAATGCATTGTGAACTATCTGTTGGTGCAGTGACTTGTCGTAGTGTTGGGGTATATTTGCTGATGATGTCATCGGTGGTACAATTTTTCCAAAAGGAGCCGTCAATTGGCTTGGTGTATCTTCCTCCCTTCTGCGTGTCATGATCGTCCAGCTAAAATTTGGGGGGGCCAACAGAGGTGAGGCAAAGAACCTCACCCACCCCCGCTGGTACAAAGACCTCTCCACAGGTGTGGCTCTATACTGGACGGGTAGTCAGTGACGGGTAAGATCCAATTGCAATGGTACCAACTTAACGGGTAAAGACCATATGTACTATTGGACAACCTAAGGCAGCCACGGTCCCTAAGCCACATGCGTGTTGTTTAAACAGAGAGGGGAAGATGTTGAGAGCCACAGCCGAAGGGGCCCCAGCAAAATTCCTGCTGCCAGCAAACTTCCAGCTGCCGGCTGATGATTAGCTCACAGCGGCCCCAGCAACAACTAGCTGATTGGCTCCTCTGCTGTGATGCTCAATGGGCTGTTTCCCTGCCCTTTCAGACCACAAAACTGCTCATTGGGGGACTTTTTTTTACTTTGCCCACATGACCCAGCCAATCGGCCTCAAGAGCAGGAGGATTGTGGGAGGCGGAGAGAGGCTCATGTGGGAGGGAGAGGTTTTGGGAAGCCAGTGGTGGCAGTTGGGGCTCTGAAGGTTTTTCCTGAGAGGCTGTTTTGTTTGGCGTGTGTGGTTCTAAAAATAAAGTTCGTTTCTTTTGGCAAGTGGCTCCTGATTGTGCCCAGCAAGACTGCCGCATTATCCTAATATTTCTACAATAACTGACCCAGTTTAACATCAATGCAAGTAGATTCCTGTGGGAGAGGACATGATGTGTATTTTGACGTTCATTTTTATGTAACAGTGGTACATTACTATTTCTTCAGTTTATGCACATCATAGGATATATATTTGATCCACAAGTTCACAAATATATAGGCATTTGTTTCACTTTCAATCACTTTCTGCTTCAAAACACATGTATTCCTCCAGGTTTCTTGACTGGTCTTTTCATGAGACTTCTTTCCAAACACATTATTTCCGATTTCCATAATCACTTTTGAAGCAAAACTCACACATTCTTCATGAAAAACCATAATGCTGATATAACCATTAGATATATTACTGGTTGGAATGAAGGATTGTATATCAATGTAAGATTTTCTGTATATATTCAGATATCAATTCAATCCATTATTTAAAGTTAGAACCAGTTATAATATTTATTTACAGTATGGTCTATTCATGCATTATTTCTATAATTATAGACACAGTGTACACCATTTTTACCTCCAAAAATAATTTATACGTCTTCAAAATATTGCTCCCAGAAATGGTGGAAGAAATACTCATGTCACCTGATCTACACATACATTTTACCACAGTAGTATTCTGCACACAGAAAGAAGAGGTCAAACTTATGTTTGTACCAAAGCCTAAATGAAAAGTGAGCATGGATTACGGAAAACATCCATGTCCATGTTGCCTAATGCTCTCAAAAGTTCATCCTATTGGTGACTACATGTTTGTTTCTTCCTAAGATTATATATTCAAACTCAAGCCTGTTGAAAATGTATAATTCTATCACTCACTTTATACTTTGCCTGATATCCTAATGTCAATTGATATCTGCATTCCTACTTTTTTCCCCAGTTCATCCTTTTGACAGACTCTCCACATGTGCTGACAATTACATTCACTCTATCCGAAACCCTACAGCTAAAGATCTTTTTATCCAAATCCTATACTCACTCTTCTTTCAAAACCTACCAACTATCTTACTAATCCTACAAATTATCCCTTTTTGACTGGATGTTCTCTTCAACATTCAATAAACCAAGGTACAAGTAATTATGCCATTGTATATCGATTTATCTGAGACATCTGTGCAGAATATAATTCAAAGCTAAGAATCCCAGCTAAGGGTCCAATGCAATTCTGGGCTTCAAATATTACCTAGATGTCTGTTTTCATACTTATAATTCACTTATATTCTTATAAATATCGCACGTTCCCAATACCATAATTCATCCCGCAGAATGATTCCTAACCAAATGGAACATGTTATTAACCCTGACCATACACTGTTCTCTCAATCTAACTTTACTGAAGAGCAGGGACAGAGTTGGTCTTTCAATACAGAAATTAGGGGATCTTCCACTTGCTGAGAACCTCCAAGGTCATTAAAGAAATGATCCCAGGATTAAATGTAGGCAGCTATGAATGACGTCAGAGAGCAAAAGTCATCTTCCATGACAAACAACCTGGTTAGCATGAAGGGATGTGTCTGAATCAACATTTCTTTTCTTAATGTATAGAAGATGGACCAAACCAGGCCTATCTGGAGAGCTTTTTTTGGGTGCCTATGGTTGATATACCATGCAAAATTGTGAAAGTTTCACTGGAAGTAGGGGCAGCCTCCAACTCATTGGACTCTTGGAAGCAACTGTTAGGACAAATTGGTTGCCAAGGCAGTAACCTGATTCAGTTCCTGAAGGAAGTGACCTACGTCACTTCCTTGGTGAAGGAATTCTCTGAACTTGGGATCCATGAAGACAGGCACCCAGAGCCAGTCCCAGTCCCAGTCCCAGTGGGCTCACTTGTTCGGTTTTACCAAGGACAGGGTCAGTCTTTCTTGGTACCTACCTATGTGAGGATGGCCAAAGGCCAGGAGAGCTCTGAAGAGGGACCTTTTCTGAGAAAGCAGGTAGTGGCTCACCGCTGGCTCCTGACAACTTCACAGAGTTGGCCAAGGAGACCAGATCTGAGTCAGGACAGGACATTTTGGGAGAACATTGTATGGCCCACCAGTCAGAGGACACTCTGGATAGTCACAGACCTACTTGGGGGAAGGAGGTGCCTTTGTGGGAGAGGTTGTGGTTTTGTGGTTTTGTCACATGTTCTGAGAATAGGTAGAAAATGCAGTTTGTTTGGTTTGGATTGCACTGTTTCTACTAAGTCGTTTGACATGTGAGTGTTTCTATGTCTGTGTATCCCACTGTGTCTGTGGTTGTAGACATTAGAAAAGAGAATGAATTAATGGATGTGTCCTGTCTAGTAGAAAGCTTCCTGGCATTCATCCTGCCCAATTGATGAATGGACCACGGCTTGCCTTCTGGATGGGCAAAACCTACTATCTTCCTAAGATCCTGTTTTCTTCCTGAATTCTGGCCACTCTCCAGAATAGGCTCATGGTTTTGTGTCCAAGATATATACAACCTCCAAGCTCTGTGACATGACCATGTACTTGATAGCTGAAGTGAATGGGGAGCATCTCAGAAAACTCAGATATCAGTGTGACCAGGAAAGTCTCAGTGGAGAAACCCTGCTTTGGGTCTTTTGCTTACCTGTTTTTCTGTTGCCCTAAATGTCAGGAAGGTCTTTGCCTCTGGCCACCCCTTTGTGAAGCCTGAAGAAAACAGTTTTCAAATGAAAATGAATGGGCATCACCTGTTGCTCTTTGCTTAATTGCTTTGTAAAAGGATGTGTCTGAATCAGCCTCTTGGTTCTGTGTGAGGTTGTGGCTTAGATTCTCAGCACCTGATGCATCTAAAGATAGATTCCATGTGTGCATTCAAAACAGAAATGGCAAATGAGTCTCTTGCCTTCCTCTATTAGATTCCTGACCTTCATCAAGTAAGAATCAGGATCCTTTAGTTCAAATGAGTTCTTTGAACCCCTGCAGAAGTGCTTGGGTTTTCTGATGACTCCAAATCACATAAAGAATCTATACCTGACAGTCAGTAGGCCTCAAATTGGAAAAGCAGAACAGTATTAACTACATCCCTATTTGATCAGTTCTGGTTCACAGTAAGGGTGTGTAGGCCACCCTGACTTTCGGCAAATTAGGGGCAAGGGAGCTTATTTTGGACAGTGTCTTGGTCTGCGCCCCTCATGGAAACCTCCAGCGAGAGGTTATGATGAGTGTCTATATGGAAAAACATGAGGGCCATGTGGGAGTGTTTTGGTTTCAATTGTGGTCATTTGTATGGCAGTTGGAAAAGATGACTGTGTCCACCTGGGTTTCAACTCTTGTGGGATTCCCCTTGGAGACTGAGTTCTGGAACTGACCTTAGAGAAGTATTGCCATGAATTGTGTTGGGATTTTCAGAGGCCACACATGAGAGTCACCCTTGGAAACTGAGATCTAGGCCCAGGGTGGCTTTCCACAGAGCACTGGGAATCTCAGCGAGGATATCACTTGATTATATTCTGAAAGACTTGGAAGCAATAGTTGAGAGTCAAAACACACATGGACCTCACATTGTAGACCTCAATGTGGCTGGCTTTATGTGACATTGGGCCACTCTTTCGGAAGACTTGCCTGTGAGAGTTCTCTAGAGCTTCCATTGAAATGAGCTTCCTCAACATTTAATGGTTCCTGAATGAATTGAAACCCACAGTACCTCCAACTTCATCCTTGAAAAATGGCTAGAAAATACCATGAAATTTTTGAAATATCCATGACCAGCTGGCACTGGAAAACCATTTGATGTCCTGGTGCTTATCATGAGTATACAAGACAGTGTCTGGTTTGACTGAGTTTCATGATAATGGTGTAGAAAAGAGATGCCAATAAGTTGGAGCCTGCTGAGTAGTGGGCCAAGAGCAGTAGAGTGTAGGTGTGTGAAAAAACATCTGTGGTGGGGCCACGTGGATCTGCCATTGGCTTAGAAATGGTTTGTGACTGACATGTGCAGCTAGCAGACCTTTGGATGTAAAGGCATCTTGTTGAATGGAGAGGTTTCAGGGCAATGTTCAGAATCATATTGCTATGGTCAAGGGGGCAACTATGTGTGATAGAAGCCTGCTTGGTACATTCTCCTGCCGATCCTGACCACAACACGTGACAGAACTCCCTGCAGCACTGTATCGCAGTTAAACTCCTTTATTTCATAAAGTAAATACCAAACTTTCAGTGCAGCATCAAATAACATGACGAAATGTGAAGGAAGATCAAATGGCTTCACAGTCCACACGGGGAGACACTTAGCCCCCAGTAGACCCAGTTTGCCTACAAAGAGAGAATTCAGCACTGCTGCCTCGTGTTTATAGGAAAATAAAAAACCATGTTCTTCAGGTCACATAGATGCAGACTCAGCTTTGATGGTCTCACTACAAAGGAAGCTAAAGCTCCTGACAACAACATATATTTCAAGTGCCCAACCTCAGAGGCATTTTCTCAAGAAGTCTTAAGGCCAACACAGCTCCATGTTTGTGGTATTTACCCTGTCCCTTACTTTTGGAAACTCCTCTACCACCTTCAAGGTTGTGAACTCCTGAGCATTTTCCATTCCAGATATTTATTATGAACTCAAACAACAACAAGTGCTGGTGAGGATGTGGAGAAAAGGGTAAACTTGTACATTGCTGGTGGGACTGCAAATTGGTGCAGCCAAATTGGAAAGCAGTATGGAGATTTCTTGTAGAACTGGGAATGGAACCACCATTTGACCCAGGTATTCCCCTTCTCAGTCTATTCCCTAAAGACCTAAAAAAAATGCTACAGGGACACTGCTACATTGATGTTCATAGCAGCACAATTTACAATAGCAAGACTGTGGAACCAACCTAGATGCACTTCCATAGATGAATGGATAAAAAATGTGGCATTTATACACAATGGAGTATTACTCTGCATTAAAAAACGACAAAATGATATAATTTGCAGAGAAATGGATGGCATTAGAGCAGATTATGCTAAGTGAACGTAGCCAATCCGTAAAACCAAATGCCAAATGTCTTTATTGATATAAAGAGAGTAACTAAGAACAGAGTAGGGACGAATAGAATGAGAAGAAAATTAACATTAAACAGGGATGAGAGGAGGAAGGGAAAGGGAGAGAGAAGGGAAATTGCATGGAAATAAAAGGAGACCCTCAGGGTTATATAAATTACATAAAAGAGGAGGTGAGGGAAAGGAAAAAATTATACAAGGGGGAGAAATGAATTACAGTAAAGAGGTAGAGAGAGAAGAGGGGAGGGGAGGTAAGGGGAGGGGGATAGTAGAGGTTAGGAAAGGCAGCAGAATACGACAGACACTAGTATGGCAATATGTAAATCAATGGATGTGTAACTGATGTGATTCTGCAATCTGTTTACGGGGTAAAAATGGGAGTTCATTACCTACTTGATTCACAGTGTGGAATATGATATATCAAGAACTATGTAATGTTTTGAACAAGCATAAATAAAAATTAAAAACAAAAGAAAACTAACTTTGGTGAATGGTGCAAAGAAATCCTAATATTTCTACAGTAACTGACACAGTTTAACATCAATGCGAGTAGATTCCTGTGGGACATGATGTGTATTTTGATGTTCATTTTTATTCAACACTGGTACATTACTATTTCTTTAGTTTATTCACATCATATTATAATATTTCATCCACAAGTAAGCAAATTTATCGTCATTTTTTTCAATTTCAATCACTTCCTTCTTCAGAACTCATGAATTCCTCGGTGTTCCTTGACTGGCCTTTTCATGAGACTTCTTTCCAAACACATTATTTTCGATTTCCATAATCACTTTTGAAGCAAAACTCACACAAACTTCATGATAAACCGTAACCTAATATTAACATTAGGTGTATAACTGGTTGTCATGAATGATTGCATATCAATATAAGATTTCTTATATATTTTCAGATATCAATTCAATCCATTACTTAAAGTGGAACAAGTTATATTATTTATTGAAATTAAGGTCTATTCATGCATTATCTGTATATTCATAGAAACAGGGTACACCTCTTTTTACCCCCAATGCAAATTTATACGTCTTCAAAATACTGCTCCTAGAAATGGTGGAAGAAATAATCATGTCATCTGATCTACATACACATTTTATCACAGTAATATTCTGGAAACAAAATGCAAAGGTCCCACTTAGGATTGTACCAAAGTCTAAATGGAAAGTGAACATGGATTACTAACAACATCCATGTCCATGTTGCCTAATGCTCTCAAATGTCAATCCTATTGGTGACCTACATATTTGTTTCTTCCTAAAATTAGATATTCAATCTCAACCCTGTTGAAAATGTCTTATCCTATCACTCACTTTATACTTTGGATGATTTCCTAATGTCTCTATTGATATCTGCTTTTCTACAAATTTTCCCCATTTCATCATTGTGTCTGATTTCTTCATATGTGCTGACATTTATATTCACTCACTGCCCGAAAAAAAATTGCTAAAGAACTTTTGTTACATATCCTATACTAACTCTACTTGCTAAACATAAAGACTATCTTCTTAATCCTACCAACAATCCCTTTTGACTGGATGTTCTCTTCAGCATTCAATCATCCAAGGTTCAAGTTCCTCTGCCATTGTATATCGATTTATTTGAGACATATGTGCACAATTCAAAGCTAAATATCCCAATCAACTGCCCAAAGCCCTTCTGGGATTCAAATCTTACTTTAATTTCTGTTTTCATACATATATTTAACCTCGATATTCTTATAAATATCACAGGTTCCCAATACCATTATTCATCCAGCAGAATGATTCCTAACCCAAATCGAACATGAAATTAACCCTAACCATACACTGTTCACTCAATCTAACTTTACAGAAGAGCAGAGACAGATTGTTCTTACAATACAGGAATGTAGGGGATGCTCCACCTGTTAAGAACCTCAAAGGTCCATGCAGAAATGATCCCTGGAGAAGATGTAGGCAGCAATGAAGGACCTGAGAGACAAAAAGTCATTTTCCATGGCAAACAACCTGGTCAGGATGAAGGGTTGTGTCTGAATCAGCCTCTCTCTTCTTAATGTAGAGAAGATGGACCAAACCAGGCTTGTGTGGAGAGCTGTTCCCGGGTGCCTAAGGTTGATATACCATTCTAAGTTGTGAAAGTGTCAAAGGAATTAGGGGCAGCCTCCATCTCATGGGACCCTTGGAAGCAACTGTTAGGACAAAGTGGTTGCCAAGGCAGTGACCTCATTCAGTTCTTGAAGGAAGTGACCTACCTCACTTCCTTGTTGATGGAACTTTCTGAACTTGGGACCGAGGAAACCAAGCACCAGAGCCAGTCCCAGTCCCAGTCCAAGTGGTCTCATTTGTTTGGAATCACCAAGGACAGAGTCAGTCTTCTTGGTACTGACTGATGTGAGGATGGCCAAATGCCAGGAAAGATCTGAACACGGGCCTTTCCTGACTAAGTATGTAGTGGCTCACCCCTGGCTCCTGACTGCTTCACAGAGTTGGACAAGGAGACCAGATCTGAGACAGGACAGACCATTAACGGGGAACATAGTATGGCAAACCTGTAAGAGGACACTCCGGATAATCACAGCCTTACTTTGGGGAAGGAGGTGTCTTTTTGAGTGTGGGTGTGTGGTTTTGTCTCTGTTCTGAGAATAGGTAGAAAAGGAGGTTTCTTTGGTTTGGAGTGAACTGTTTCTAATAAGTCGTTTTACATGGTGAGTGTTTCTATTTCTGTGTATCCCACTGTGTCCGTGGTTGTATACATTATAAAAGAGAATGCATCAATGCATGTGTCCTCTTTAGTAGAAAGCTTCCCAGTATTCATCCTGCCCATTTAATGAATGGAGCGTCGTTTCCATATCGATAGGCAACACCTACTACCTTTTTAAGTCCCTGTTTTCTTTCTGAATTCTGACAACTCTTCAGAATAGGCTCTTGGGTTTGTGTCCAAGATATGTACCACCTCCAATCTCTGTCACATGGCCATGTACTGGATATCTGAAGGGAATGGCCAACATCTCAGAAAACTCAGATATCAGTGTGACCAGAAAAGTCTCAGTGGAGAAACCCTGCTTTGGCTCTTTTGCTAACCTATTGTTCTGTTGCCCTGAATCTCAGGATGTCTTTCCCTCTGGCCACCCCTTTGGGAAGCCTGAGGAAAACATTTTTTCAAAAGGAAATGAAGGGCATTACCTGTGGCTCTTTGCTTAATTGCTTTGAAAAAAGATGTGTCTGAATCAGCCTCTTGGCCCTGTGTGAGGCTGTGGCTTAGATTCTCAGCACCTGATGGATCAAAAGAAAGGTCCCATGTGTGCATCCAAAACCAAAATGGCAAATATTCACTCATTGTGAATGAATTCTTTTACCTTCCTCTGTTAGGATCCTGAATTCCATCAAGGGAGAATAGGAATCCTTTGGGCCAAATGAGTTCTTCAAATCTCTGCAGAGGGGCTTGGTATTTCTCATGACTCAAATTCACATAAAGAATCTAAACCACAGAGTCAGAAGGCCTCAAATTGAAAAAGCCGAGCAGTATTAATGGCAGGCCTATTTGATCACTCCTGGTTTACAGGAAGTGTGTCCAGGCCACCTTGATGTTAGACAAATGAGGGGAACAGGACCTTAATTTGGACACTGACTTGGGCTGTGGACCTCATTGAAAACTCCAGCCAGATGTTATAAGGAGTGTCTATATGGAAGAAGATGAGGACCATGTGGGAGTGTTTTGGTTTTAATTGTGGTCATTTGTGTGGCGGTTGGAAGAGATGACTGTTCCACTGGGCTTGAACTCTGGTGTGATTCCCCTTAGAGACTGAGTTCTTTAACTGACCTCAGAGAAGTATTGCCATGAATTGTGTTGGGATTTTAGGAGGCCACACATGAGAGTCGCCCTTGGAACCTGAGATCTAGGCCCAGGTTGGATTTCCACAGAACACTGGGAATTTCAGCCCGGATATTACATACAATTTTTCTTAAAGACTTGGCAGCCATATTTGAGTTTAAAACACACATGAGCCTCACATTGTAGATCTCAATGGGCCTGGCTTCATGTGACATTTTGGCCACCCTTAGGGAAACCATGCCTGTGAGAGTGCTCCAGTGCTTTCATTGAAATTAGCTTCTTCACCATTTAATGGTTCCTGAATTAATTGAAGCCCTCAGAGCCGCAAACTTCATCCGTGAAAAATGGCTAGAAAATTACCATGAAATTTTTGATATTTTCATGTTCAGCTGGCACTGAAAAAACTTTGGATGTCCTGTTTCTGATCCTGAGTATACCAGACACTGCCTTGATTGACTTTGTTTCATGAAAATGGTGTAGAACAGATATGCCAGTAAGTTGGAGCCTGGTGAGTAGTTGGCCTAGAGCAGTGGTATGCAATTGTCTGATAAAACATCTGTGTTGCGTCCATGTGGATCAGCCATTGGCTTCCAAATGGCTTGTGACTGACATGGTGCAGCCAGCAAACCCATATATGTAAAGGCATCTTGTTATATGGAGAGGATTCACTGCAATGTTCAGAATCATATTGCTATTCTCAAGGGGGCAATCTACGTGGGATAGAACCTTGGTTGGTGCATTCTCCTGAAGACCCTGACTCACCACACCTTAAAGAACTCCCTCCACCACTCTGTCCCTTTTTAACTCCTTGTGTTTCTTGAAGTAAATACCAAACTCCCAGCGGAGCAGCGAGAAACACCACGAAAAGTGGAGGATGACCAATTGGCTTCACAGTCCACACTGAAAGACACTTAGACCCCAGTGTCCATAGTTTACCTACAAAGAGAGAATTCAGCACCGTTGCCTCATATTCATTGGATAATAAGAAACCATGTCCTCCAAGTAACATAGATGCAGACCCAGCTTTGATGGTCTCTCTACAAAGGAACTAAATCTCCTCAGAACATCAAATATTTCAAGTGCCCACCCTTAGAGGCAGTTTCTCAAAAAGCATTTAGGCCAGCAGAGCTGCATGTTTGTGGAATGTTTACCCTGTCCCTTACTTTTAGAATCTTCTCTACCACCTCCAAAGTTGTAAACTCCTGAGTATTCTCCATTCCAGATATATTCACAGATTTTCTAGCTCTTATCCTCTAATTGTGTCTTACTTGAGAAGAATGTAATGTCAAGGCATTGTTCTGGATGAAAGTGGGAAGATTTTTGTGTAGCACATATTTGCATACACATTGGATTCAATTTCCTATTTTCCATTAGAAATGCTGAATCCCTGAAACTAACATATACCCTATTAGACTCTGACTACTAATCCTAATATGATGGAGAAAAATAACACAAACAGAATAGAAATACAGGCAGTTTAGAGGAGGTATGTTTTATAGTTGGAGTTGCCTTTTGCATGGTATAGTGTAGCAGTTATAAATCTAGTCAATTATTTGTTGAAATAGTTCTCCATGCGTTTTTAAAGTTAACAAATAAGTGAATTCCTGTCCCCCTTTCTCTGTAGCCTATTCAGCACACATATTTTTATATGCACATATAGAATCCTACCTGGTACCACACGTACATTCTTGTGAGGTGGCTGACGTGGCACATACAAATTGGAAGAAGAGATCACTCCTCCTAAACGCTGCTTGAACTGATAATTCAAATGTGAGTGAGCTTCCTAGTTGAACAAGATTATACATAAATCCATGTTCAGTAAAATGAATATATTTGGATCTGTGAATGATATACATTTCATGGTGAATTTCGTTTGGCATATATATTGCAATTTTTAATGTCTCTCTCTTTGTGTGTATATATATATATATATATATATATATATATATATATATATACACTCTCAAGATTTTTCAAAACATGAAATATGTGTCTTATTACACACTTCCTAAATTCATTCATATTTATGTTGTGGATTTATAATCAACTTTTCACAAGATTATTCTCAGAAATATTCATCCACCTGAAATAAGTATTTGTTTCTTTGTACTGTTTCCACCCCAGATATGCATTCACGGATTTTCAAACTCTTCTACTCTAATTGTGTCTTACTTGGGGTGAAGGTAATGTAAAGGCATTGTTCTGGATGAGAGTGGGAAGATAATTGTGTAGCATATATTATATACACGTTGGATTCATTTTCCTATATTCCATTGAAAATACTGAATCCCTGACAATAACACATACCCTACTATACTTTGTCTACTAATCCAAATATGATGGAGGAAAACAACCCAAACAGAATAGAAATACAAGCAGTTCAGAGGAGGCATGGGGTATAGTTGGACTTGCCATTTGCATGATAAATGGTAGGTGTTATAAATCTAGTCAATTTTTAATTGAAATAGTTCTCCATGTGTTGTTAAAGTTAACAAATATGTAAATTCCTCTCTGCCTTTCTCTGTAGCCTATTCAGCACATGTATTTTTATATGCTTATATAGAATACCTGGTATCACACGTTCATTTTTGTGAGGTGACTGACTTGGCAGATACAACTAGTGAGAAGAGATCACTCCTCTAAACGCTGTTGGAACTGAAAATTCAAACTATGGGTGAGCTTTCTAGTAGAACAACATTATACATAAATCCTTGTTCAGTAAAATAAATATTTTTGCATCTGTGGATGCTCTATATTTTATGATGAACTTTGATTGCCATATATATTCCTACATTTTAATGTCTGTGTGTGTGTTTTGTGTGTGTGTGTGTGTGTGTGTATACATATATATAATTATATGTGTATATATATACACATATATATAATTAGGAATATATATATATATATATATATATATATATATATACACTGTCCTGATTTTTAAAATATGAAATATATGTATCTTAAATACACTCCCTAAGTTCATTCATGTTCAAAAATGTGGATTTATAATAAACTTTTCACAAAATTATTCTCAGAAATATTCATCCACCTGAAATACACATTTGTTTCATAGGTCTGAAAACTAACTTCAGTAAATGGTGCTTACAAATCCTAATATTTGTACAGTAACTGACCCAGATTAACATCAATCAAGTAGATTCGTATGGGACATGATGTGTATTCTGACGTTTATTTTCATTCAACACTGGTACATTACTATTGCTTCAGTTTTTACAAATCATAGGAAATATATATTTCATCCACAAGTTCACAAATTTATACGCATTTGTTTCACAATCACTTCCTGCTTCATAAAACATGTATTCCTCCAGGTTTTTTGACTGGTCTTTTCATGAGACTTCTTTCCAAACACATTATTTTCGATTTCCATAATCACTTTTGAAGCAAAACTCACACACCCTTCATGTTAAACCATAAACTTAATGTGGCCATTAGATATTTCACTGGTTGGAATGAATGTTTTTATGTCAATATAAGATTTCCTGTATTTTTTCAGATATAATTTCAATCCATTATTTAAAGTCAGAACCAGATATATTATTTATTCACAGTATGGTCTATTCGTGCATTATCTCTATATGCACAGACAAAGGGTACACCTCTTTTTACCCCCATTACTAATTTATACGTCTTGAATATGTTGCTGCCAGAAATGGTGGAAGAGATAGTGATGTCACCTGATCTAAATGTACGTTTTATCACAGTAATATTCTGAACAAAAAAAGCAAAGGTCACACTTAAGATTGTAGCATAGACTAAATGAAAAGTGAGCATGGATTACTAAACATCCATGTCCAGGTTGCCTAATGCTGTCAAATGTCAATCCTATTGGTCACTAGCTATTTGTTTATTTCTTAGATTATATATTCAAACTCAACCCTGTTGAAAATATCTAATCCTATCACTCACTTTATACTTTGCCTGATTTCGTAATGTCTCTATTGATATCAGCTTTCGTAACTATTTTCCCCAGTTCATCATTGTGACAGTCTCTTCACTTGTGCTGACATTAACATTCACTGTCTACCGGAAATCCTATTGCTAAACAACATTTGGTCCAAATCCTATACTCACTCTTCTTTCTAAACCTACTGAGAATCTTCTGAATCCTACCGACTATCCCTTTTGACTGGAAGTTCTCTTCTACATTTAATCATCCATGGTACAAGGACCTAAGCCATTGTATATCGATTTACCTGACACATCAGTGCAGAACATAATTCAAAGCTACGTATCCCAATCAAGGGCCCAATGCCCTTTTGGGCTTCATATCTTAGCTAGATTTCTGTTTTCATACTTATATTTCACCTATATATTCTTGTAAATATCGCAGTTTCCCAATACCATTATTCATCGCGCAGAACGATTCCTAATCCAAATCGAACCTGTTAGTTAACCTAACCATACACTGTTCAGTCAATTTAACTTTAGAGAAGAGCAGGGATAGAGTTGGTCTTACAATACAGGAATATAGGGGATCTTCCACATGCTGAGAAACTCAAAGGTCCATGCAGAAATGATTCCTGGAGAAGTTGTAAGCAGCTATGGAGGACCTAAGAGAGCAAAAGTCATCCTCCATGGCAAACAACCTGGTCAGGATGAAGGGTTGTGTCTGAATCAGCTTCTCTCTTCTTAATGTAGAGAAGATGGACCAAACCAGGCCTGTGTGGAGAGCTGTTCCCAGGTGCCAATGGTTGATATACCAATCTAACTTGTGAAAGTGTCACAGGAAGTAGGGGCAGCCTCCATCTCATGGGACCCTTGAAAGCAATTGTTAGGACAAAGTGGTTGCCACGGCAGTAACCTCATTCAGTTCCTGAATGAAGTGACCTACCTCTCTTCCTTGATGACGGATTTCTCTGAACTTGGGATCCAGGAAGCCAGGCACCCAGAGTCAGTCCCAGTTTCTTTCCCAGTGGGCTCAGTTGCTTGGAATAACCGAGGACAGAGTAAGTCTTCCTTGGTACCTACTGATGTGAGGATTGCCAAATGCCAGGAGAGCTCTGAAAAGGGGAATTTCCTGAGAAAGCAGGTAGTGGCTCACCACTGGCTCCTGAAAACTTCACAGTGTTGGCCAAGGAGACCCGGTTTGAGAAGGACAGGCCATTTCAAGGAAACATAGTATGGCCCATCAGTCAGAGTACATTCCAATTAGTCACAGACCTACTTGAATAAAGGAGGTGTCGTTGTGGGTGTGGTTGTGATTTTGTGGTTTAGTCTCATGTTCTGAGAATAGGTAAGAAAGGCGGTTTATTTGTTTTGGAGTGGACTGTTTATAGTAAGTCATTTGACAAGGCGATTGTTTGTATGCCTGTGTATCCCACTGTGTCCGTGGTTGTAGACATTATAAAAGATAATGCATCAATGGATGTGTCCTGTCTAGTAGAAAGCTTGCCAACATTCATCCTGCCCAATTTATGAGTGGACTGCAGGTTGCTTTAGGGACGGGCAACACCTACTATCTTCGGGAGTTAATGTTTTCTTCCTGAATTCTGGCAACTCTTCAGAGTAGGCTCATGGTTTTCTGTCCAAGATATGTACCACCTCCAAGCTCTGTGACATTGCCATATAATGGATAGCTGAAGGGAATAGCAAGCATCTCAGAAAACTCAGATATCAGTGTGACAAAGAAAGTCTCAGTAGAGAAACCCTGCTATGGGCATTTTGCTTACCTATTTTTCTGTTGCTCTGAGTGTCAGGAAGGTCTTTGCCTCAGGCCACACCTTTGTGAACCCTGAAGAAAACAGTTTTCAAATGGAAATTAATGGGCATCACCTGTGACTCTTTGCTTAATTGCTTTGGAAAAGGATGTGTCTGAATCAGCCTCTTGGCCCTGTGTGAGGCAGTGGCTTAGATTCTTAGCACCTGATGGATCAAAAGAAAGATCCCATGTGTCCATCCAAAACCAAAATGGCAAATATTAACTCATTGTGAATGAATTCTTTAACCTTCCTCTGTTAGGATCCTGAATTCCATCAAGGGAGAATAGGAATCCTTTGGGCAAATGAGTTCTTCAAATCTCTGCAGAGGGGCTTGGGTTTTCTCATGACTCAAATTCACATAAAGAATCTAAACCACAGAGTCAGAAGGCCTCAAATTGAAAAAGCCAAGCAGTATTAATGGCAGGCCTATTTGATCACTCCTGGTTTACAGGAAGTGTGTCCAGGCCACCTTGATGTTAGACAAATGAGGGGAACAGGACCTTAATTTGGACACTGACTTGGGCTGTGGACCTCATTGAAAACTCCAGCCAGACGTTATAAGGAGTGTCTATATGGAAGAAGATGAGGACCATGTGGGAGTGTTTTGATTTTAATTGTGGTCATTTGTGTGGCGGTTGGAAGAGATGACTGTTCCACTGGGCTTGAACTCTGGTGTGATTCCCCTTAGAGACTGAGTTCTTTAACTGACCTCAGAGAAGTATTGCCATGAATTGTGTTGGGATTTTAGGAGGCCACACATGAGAGTCGCCCTTGGAACCTGAGATCTAAGCCCAGGTTGGATTTCCACAGAACACTGGGAATTTCAGCCCGGATATTACATACAATTTTTCTTAAAGACTTGGCAGCCATATTTGAGTTTAAAACACACATGGACCTCACATTGTAGATCTCAATGGGCCTGGCTTCATGTGACATTTTGGCCACCCTTAGGGAAACCATGCCTGTGAGAGTGCTCCAGTGCTTTCATTGAAATTAGCTTCTTCACCATTTAATGGTTCCTGAATTAATTGAAGCCCTCAGAGCCGCAAACTTCATCCGTGAAAAATGGCTAGAAAATTACCATGAAATTTTTGATATTTTCATGTTCAGCTGGCACTGAAAAAACTTTGGATGTCCTGTTTCTGATCCTGAGTATACCAGACACTGCCTTGATTGACTTTGTTTCATGAAAATGGTGTAGAACATATATGCCAGTAAGTTGGAGCCTGGTGAGTAGTTGGCCTAGAGCAGTGGTATGCAATTGTGTGATAAAACATCTGTGTTGTGGCCATGTGGATCAGCCATTGGCTTCCAAATGGCTTGTGACTGACATGGTGCACCCAGCAGACCCACATATGTAAAGGCATCTTGTTATATGGAGAGGATTCACTGCAATGTTCAGAATCATATTGCTATTCTCAAGGGGGCAATCTATGTGGGATAGAACCTTGGTTGGTGCATTCTCCTGAAGACCCTGACTCACCACACCTTAAAGAACTCCCTCCACCACTCTGTCCAATTTTAACTCCTTGTATTTCTTGAAGCAAATACCAAAATCCCAGTGGAGCAGCGAGAAACACCACGAAAAGTGGAGGATGACCAATTGGCTTCACAGTCCACACTGAAAGACACTTAGACCCCAGTGTCCATAGTTTACCTACAAAGAGAGAATTCAGCACTGCTGCCTCATGTTCATTGGATAATAAGAAACCATGTCCTCCAAGTAACATAGATGCAGACCCAGCTTTGATGGTCTCTCTACAAAGGAACTAAATCTCCTCAGAACATCAAATATTTCAAGTGCCAACCCTTAGAGGCAGTTTCTCAAAAAGCATGTAGGCCAGCAGAGCTGCATGTTTGTGGAATGTTTACCCTGTCCCTTACTTTTAGAATCTTCTCTACAACCTCCAAAGTTGTAAACTCCTGAGTATTCTCCATTCCAGATATATATTCACAGATTTTCTAACTCTTATCCTCTAATTGTGTCTTACTTGAGAAGAATGTAATGTCAAGGCATTGTTCTGGATGAAAGTGGGAAGATTTTTGTGTAGCACACATTTGCATACACATTGGATTCAATTTCCTATTTTCCATTAGAAATGCTGAATCCCTGAAACTAACATATACCCTATTAGACTCTGACTACTAATCCTAATATGATGGAGAAAAATAACACAAACAGAATAGAAATACAGGCAGTTTAGAGGAGGTATGTTTTATAGTTGGAGTTGCCTTTTGCATGGTATAGTGTAGCAGTTATAAATCTAGTCAATTATTTGTTGAAATAGTTCTCCATGCGTTTTTAAAGTTAACAAATAAGTGAATTCCTGTCCCCCTTTCTCTGTAGCCTATTCAGCACACATATTTTTATATGCACATATAGAATCCTACCTGGTACCACACGTACATTCTTGTGAGGTGGCTGACGTGGCACATACAAATTGGAAGAAGAGATCACTCCTCCTAAACGCTGCTTGAACTGATAATTCAAATGTGAGTGAGCTTCCTAGTTGAACAAGATTATACATAAATCCATGTTCAGTAAAATGAATATATTTGGATCTGTGAATGATATACATTTCATGGTGAATTTCGTTTGGCATATATATTGCAATTTTTAATGTCTCTCTCTGTTTGGGTATATAAATATGTATATATATATATATATATATAGATACACTCTCAAGATTTTTCAAAACATGAAATATGTGTCTTATTACACACTTCCTAAATTCATTCATATTTATGTTGTGGATTTATAATCAACTTTTCACAAGATTATTCTCAGAAATATTCATCCACCTGAAATACTTATTTGTTTCTTAGTACTGTTTCCACCCCAGATATGCATTCAAGGATTTTCAAACTCTTCTACTCTAATTGTGTCTTACTTGGGTGACGGTAATGTAAAGGCATTGTTCTGGATGAGAGTGGGAAGATAATTGTGTAGCATATATTTTATACACATTGGATTCATTTTCCTATATTCCATTGAATATACTGAATCCCTGACAATAACCCATACCCTACTATACTCTGTCTACTAATCCAAACATGATGGAGAAAAACAACCCAAACATAATAGAAATACAAGCAGTTTAGAGGAGGCATGGGGTATAGTAGGACTTGCCATTTGCATGATAAATGGTAGGTGTTATAAACCTAGTCAATTTTTAATTGAAATAGTTTTCCATGTGTTGTTAAAGTTAACAAATATGTAAATTCCTCTCCCTTTCTCTGTAGCCTATTCAGCATATTTATTTTTATATGCTTATATAGAATTCTACCTGGTATCACACGTTCATTTTTGTGAGGTGACTGACTTGGCAGATACAACTTGTGAGAAGAGATCACTCCTCTAAACGCTGTTGGAACTGAAAATTCAAACTATGGGTGAGCTTTCTAGTAGAACAACATTATACATAAATCCTTGTTCAGTAAAATAAATATTTTTACATCTGTGGATGCTATATATTTTATGATGAACTTCGATTGGCATATATATTCCTACATTTTAATGTCTCTGTGTGTGTGTTTTGTGTGTGTGTGTGTGTGTGTGTGTGTGTGTATATATATATATATACACATATATATGTATATACACATATATATAATTATGAATATATATATATATATATATATATATACACTGTCCTGATTTTTAAAATATGAAATGTATGTTTCTTAAATACACTCCCTAAGTTCATCCATGTTCAAAAATGTGGATTTATAATAAACTTTTCACAAAATTATTCTCAGAAATATTCATCCACCTGAAATACACATTTGTTTCATAGGTCTGAAAACTAACTTCAGTAAATGGTGCTGAAATCCTAATATTTGTACAGTAACTGACCCAGATTAACATCAATCAAGTAGATTCGTATGGGACATGATGTGTATTCTGACGTTTATTTTCATTCAACACTGGTACATTACTATTTCTTCAGTTTTTACAAATCATAGGAAATATATACTTCATCCACAAGTTCACAAATTAATACGGATTTGTTTCACAATCACTTCCTGCTTCATGAAACATGTATTCCTCCAGGTTTCTTGACTGGTCTTTTCATGAGACTTCTTTCCAAACACATTATTTTCGATTTCCATAATCACTTTTGAAGCAAAACTCACACACCCTTCATGATAAACCATAAAGTTAATGTGGCCATTAGATATTTCACTGGTTGGAATGAATGTTTGTATGTCAACATAAGATTTCCTGTATTTTTTCAGATATAATTTCAATCCATTATTTAAAGTCAGAACCAGATATATTATTTATCCACAGTATGGTCTATCATGCAGTATCTCTATATGCACAGACAAAGGGTACACCTCTTTTTACCCCCATTACTAATTTATACGTCTTGAATATGTTGCTGCCAGAAATGGTGGAAGAAAGAGTCATGTCACCTGATCTACATGTACGTTTTATCACAGTAATATTCCGGAACACAAAAAGCAAAGTTCACACTTAAGATTGTAGCAAAGACTAAATGAAAAGTGAGCATGGATTACTAAACATCCATGTCCAGGTTGCCTAATGCTGTCAAATGTCAATCCTATTGGTCACTACATATTTGTTTCTTTCTTAGATTATATATTCAAACTCAACCCTGTTGAAAATATCTAATCCTATCACTCACTTTATACTTTGCCTGATTTCGTAATGTCTCTATTGATATCAGCTTTCCTAACTATTTTCCCCAGTTCATCATTGTGACAGTCTCTTCACTTGTGCTGACATTAACATTCACTGTCTAACGGAAACCCTATTGCTAAGCAACATTTGGTCCAAATCCTATACTCACTCTTCTTTCTAAACCTACTGAGAATCTTCCGAATCCTACCGACTATCCCTTTTGACTGGAAGTTCTCTTCTACATTTAATCATCCATGGTACAAGGACGTAAGCCATTGTATATCGATTTACCTGACACATCAGTGCAGAGCATAATTCATAGCTACGTATCCCAATCAAGGGCCCAATGCCCTTTTGGGCTTCATATCTTAGCTAGATTTCTGTTTTCATACTTATATTTCACCTATATATTCTTGTAAATATCGCAGTTTCCCAATACCATTATTCATCGCGCAGAAAGATTCCTAGTCCAAATCGAACATGTTAGTTAACCTAACCATACACTGTTCAGTCAATTTAACTTTACAGAAGAGCAGGGATAGAGTTGGTCTTACAATACAGGAATATAGGGGATCTTCCACATGCTGAGAAACTCAAAGGTCCATGCAGAAATGATTCCTGGAGAAGTTGTAAGCAGCTATGGAGGACCTAAGAGAGCAAAAGTCATCCTCCATGGCAAACAACCTGGTCAGGATGAAGGGTTGTGTCTAAATCAGCTTCTCTCTTCTTAATGTAGAGAAGATGGACCAAACCAGGCCTGTGTGGAGAGCTGTTCCCAGGTGCCAATGGTTGATATACCAATCTAACTTGTGAAAATGTCACAGGAAGTAGGGGCAGCCTCCATCCCATGGGACCCTTGAAAGCAACTGTTAGGACACAGTGGTTGCCACGGCAGTAACCTCATTCAGTTCCTGAATGAAGTGACCTACCTCTCTTCCTTGATGACGGATTTCTCTGAACTTGGGATCCAGGAAGCCAGGCACCCAGAGTCAGTCCCAGTTTCTTTCCCAGTGGGCTCAGTTGTTTGGAATAACCAAGGACAGAGTAAGTCTTCTTGGTACCTACTGATGTGAGGATTGCCAAATGCCAGGAGAGCTCTGAAAAGGGGAATTTCCTGAGAAAGCAGGTAGTGGCTCACCACTGGCTCCTGAAAACTTCACAGTGTTGGCCAAGGAGACCCGATCTGAGAAGGACAGGCCATTTCAATGAAACATAGTATGGCCCATCAGTCAGAGTACATTCCAATTAGTCACAGACCTACTTGAATAAAGGAGGTGTCGTTGTGGGTGTGGTTGTGATTTTGTGGTTTAGTCTCATGTTCTGAGAATAGGTAAGAAAGGCGGTTTGTTTGTTTGGAGTGGACTGTTTATAGTAAGTCATTTGACAAGGCGATTGTTTGTATGCCTGTGTATCCCACTGTGTCCGTGGTTGTAGACATTATAAAAGATAATGCATCAATGGATGTGTCCTGTCTAGTAGAAAGCTTGCCAACATTCATCCTGCCCAATTTATGAGTGGACTGCAGGTTGCTTTAGGGACGGGCAACACCTACTATCTTCCGGAGTTCCTGTTTTCTTCCTGAATTCTGGCCACGCTTCAGAGCAGGCTCATGGTTTTCTGTCCAAGATATGTACCACCTCCAAGCTCTGTGACATTGCCATATAATGGATAGCTGAAGGGAATAGCAAGCATCTCAGAAAACTCAGATATCAGTGTGACAAAGAAAGTCTCAGTAGAGAAACCCTGCTTTGGGCCTTTTGCTTACCTATTTTTCTGTTGCTCTGAGTGTCAGGAAGTTCTTTGCCTCAGGCCACACCTTTGTGAACCCTGAAGAAAACAGTTTTCAAATGGAAATGAATGGGCATCACCTGTGGCTCTTTGCTTAATTGCTTTGGAAAAGGATGTGTCTGAATCAGCCTCTTGGAACTGTGTGAGGCAGTGGCTTAGATTCTTAGCACCTGATGGATTAAAAGAAAGATCCCATGTGTCCATCCAAAACCAAAATGGCAAATATTCACTCATTGTGAATGAATTCTTTTACCTTCCTCTGTTAGGATCCTGAATTCCATCAAGGGAGAATAGGAATCCTTTGGGCCAAATGAGTTCTTCAAATCTCTGCAGAGGGGCTTGGGTTTTCTCATGACTCAAATTCACATAAAGAATCTAAACCATAGAGTCAGAAGGCCTCAAATTGAAAAAGCCGAGCAGTATTAATGGCAGGCCTATTTGATCACTCCTGGTTTACAGGAAGTGTGTCCAGGCCACCTTGATGTTAGACAAATGAGGGGAACAGGGCCTTAATTTGGACACTGACTTGGGCTGTGGACCTCATTGAAAACTCCAGCCAGACGTTATAAGGAGTGTCTATATGGAAGAAGATGAGGACCATGTGGGAGTGTTTTGGTTTTACTTGTGGTCATTTGTGTGGCGGTTGGAAGAGATGACTGTTGCACTGGGCTTAAACTCTGGTGTGATTCCCCTTAGAGACTGAGTTCTTTAACTGACCTCAGAGAAGTATTGCCATGAATTGTGTTGGGATTTTAGGAGGCCACACATGAGAGTCGCCCTTGGAACCTGAGATCTAGGCCCAGGTTGGATTTCCACAGAACGCTGGGAATTTCAGCCCGGATATTACATACAATTTTTCTTAAAGACTTGGCAGCCATATTTGAGTTTAAAACACACATGAACCTCACATTGTAGATCTCAATGGGCCTGGCTTCATGTGACATTTTGGCCACCCTTAGGGAAACCATGCCTGTGAGAGTGCTCCAGTGCTTTCATTGAAATTAGCTTCTTCACCATTTAATGGTTCCTGAATTAATTGAAGCCCTCAGAGCCGCAAACTTCATTCGTGAAAAATGGCTAGAAAATTACCATGAAATTTTTGATATTTTCATGTTCAGCTGGCACTGGAAAAACTTTGGATGTCCTGTTTCTGATCCTGAGTATACCAGACACTGCCTTGATTGACTTTGTTTCATGAAAATGGTGTAGAACAAATATGCCAGTAAGTTGGAGCCTGGTGAGTAGTTGGCCTAGAGCAGTGGTATGCAATTGTGTGATAAAACATCTGTGTTGTGGAAATGTGGATCAGCCATTGGCTTCCAAATGGCTTGTGACTGACACGGTGCAGCCAGCAGACCCATATATGTAAAGGCATCTTGTTATATGGAGAGGATTCACTGCAATGCTCAGAATCATATTGCTATTCTCAAGGGGGCAATCTACGTGGGATAGAACCTTGGTTGGTGCATTCTCCTGAAGACCCTGACTCACCACACCTTAAAGAACTCCCTCCACCACTCTGTCCCATTTTAACTCCTTGTGTTTCTTGAAGTAAATACCAAACTCCCAGCGGAGCAGCGAGAAACACCACGAAAAGTGGAGGATGACCAATTGGCTTCACAGTCCACACTGAAAGACACTTAGACCCCAGTGTCCATAGTTTACCTACAAAGAGCGAATTCAGCACCGCTGCCTCATGTTCATTGGATAATAAGAAACCATGTCCTCCAAGTAACATAGATGCAGACCCAGCTTTGATGGTCTCTCTACAAAGGAACTAAATCTCCTCAGAACATCAAATATTTCAAGTGCCCACCCTTAGAGGCAGTTTCTCAAAAAGCATTTAGGCCAGCAGAGCTGCATGTTTGTGGAATGTTTACCCTGTCCCTTACTTTTAGAATCTTCTCTACCACCTCCAAAGTTGTAAACTCCTGAGTATTTCCATTCCAGATATATATTCACAGATTTTCTAACTCTTATCCTATAATTGTGTCTTACTTGAGGAGAATGTAATGTCAAGGCATTGTTCTGGATGAAAGTGGGAAGATTTTTGTGTAGCACATATTTGCATACAAATTGGATTCAATTTCCTATTTTCCATTAGAAATGCTGAATCCCTGAAACTAACATATACCCTATTAGACTCTGACTACTAATCCTAATATGATGGAGAAAAATAACACAAACAGAATAGAAATACAGGCAGTTTAGAGGAGGTATGTTTTATAGTTGGAGTTGCCTTTTGCATGGTATAGTGTAGCAGTTATAAATCTAGTCAATTATTTGTTGAAATAGTTCTCCATGCGTTTTTAAAGTTAACAAATAAGTGAATTCCTGTCCCCCTTTCTCTGTAGCCTATTCAGCACACGGATTTTTATATGCACATATAGAATCCTACCTGGTACCACACGTACATTCTTGTGAGGTGGCTGACTTGGCAGATACAAATTGGAAGAAGAGATCACTCCTTTTAAATGCTGCTTGAACATTTAATTCAAATGTGAGTGAGCTTCCTAGTTGAACGACATTATACATAAATCAATGTTCAGTAAAATGAATATATTTGGATCTGTGGATGATATACATTTCATGGTGAATTTCGTTTGGCATATATATTGCAATTTTTAATGTCTCTCTCTGTTTGTGTATAAAAATATGTATATATATATATAT